>NC_051186.1:96495309-96681052 GCF_013339695.2 Rhipicephalus sanguineus
TATTTTCGCTCTCTCTCCTACGCGCCATCAGTGTTATCGCACTCCCCGCCAGACAAATCGGCGCACGTGTTCAAAGAGCGAAACAGAAGATGAAGAAGAGGACAAAGAGAGCGCGTATCGGTTCAAGATGATGATAGTCTACGGATTCAGGAGGCACATTACGAGCGGCTTAAGGAGTTTCGCTGTTAAAATTTATACTTTAGATACGTTGCTTTGTTGAAAAGACAGCGTCACGCCTTTGTGATTGAAATTTTATTGCCTTAATAAAAGCACACCGGGCAAGCTTACAGCGATAGGCAGTTGTGTGCCGTTGGGCTCTGAAATAATTTGGAATGGAGCTCGACAAGCGAATATGCTTTGCTAAGTTTTTAATATATGGCTGTATATATTCGGCATTGCAGCAGACACTTTCTGAGTTGTTGGCCAGCCTGAGGAACAACGAGCGTGAAGGGCATAAACCGGCTTTTATCTCTATTGAGCATTATGCCCTTTCGTAGTCTATGACAGTCATACAGCGGGACTTCTTCTGTTACCAGATTTCTGAATTAATGACTGGTTGCTTGATTCTTAGGGGCTGTAGAGCATTCCGTCCTGGAGACAGCTATCTCTATAGGTTAAAGTCAGGTGTGTCTATAGTGCGAGCTGAAAGGTCGTGGGTTCCACTCACGGCTAAGGCGACCGCCCTATCATGGACACGAAGCGCAAGCACACCCGCTTGCGTATATTTATGTGCGCTTTCAAGAACCCCAGATTGTCGAAATAAAGCTACAGGTTTTCAATACGTTCTAAGGAAAAAAATTATTCGCTGTCATTTTTTTCTTAGAGTCTTCAAACCGCATATATCTCTTGAAGCTACACGTTAACTCTTCATAGTCACACCTCGCATGACTCTCCCAAAAGAGTAAATATTTTCCGAAGGAGAGTTTATGTGTATCTTTATAAGAAGTTTTATATGTGGCAAGTAAGGGCTCACCGAAACTGAAAAAAAGGGTAGTAATTTTCCCGGATATACACGTCCCCTTCCTTCTGTGTTAATGTCGACGTTTTTTTTTTCTAATTGTCTGGTATGCCTAAAGTTATAGGACACTGGTAGGGAGTGTCTCAGCCCACTGGAATATATATTCCTCTCCATCCTTGATAAAATACAGAGTTACACTATCATCTGCAGCGTTCTACAAGGGGTAATAGCTTGTACAACACTTCTAACCTGAAAGCCAGTTACCCATAGAACATCAAGAATACGTTGCACTTTGATTTCACTAGAGCCTCGATGATTGGTTCGCATGCGTTGCAGTCGAAGTCTGACATATCCTGCCGCCATCACCATGCAAATACATTTTTAATAACAATGCTATGATGTTTTTCCAAGGCATGCTCTTCGACGCTTTCTTTCTGATGTTTTATTTCACCCGCTGTTTTTCATTTACTAAATACTTCCGAAGCTAGTCTAGTTGTGGTATCGTTCATTTCCTCTACGCCGTCCTCTTCTTTTTATAAAGCATCATATTTGTTCGCAAGGACACACCTGAGTACACCTGTCATTACCCTGACGGCATCTACGTTAGCCAGTTTTTCAGTGACAAACTTTGCTCTCGCTGTATTCAGGTTTTTCAGAGCGGTTCTCGACCAGCGTAACTCATGATCGCTTTCGTTAATTAATATGTGGGGTTTAACGTCCCAAAACCACGATATGATTATGAGAGACGCCCTAGTGGAGGGCTCCGGAAATTACGACCACATGGGGTTCTTTAACGTGCACCTAAATCTAAGTACACGGGTCTCAAACATATTCGCCTCCATCGAAAATGCAGCCGCCGCAGCCGGGATTCGATCCCGCGCAGCTCGCTTTCATTTACCTAACCTACTTTTATGCTTTAAACAATGTCTGGGGCGCATTTCAACATGAAATGTGTTTTGTTTCTTGTTTCTTCGTTTTGCGTTTTCTGTGTAAACATCCAATTTTTTGCGGTTGGAGATGACGGTGCTCCTCATACAAAGTCAATATTTTGGAGAAAAAAAGAAACACATTTATTAACATGGATTGATGGGCTTTTTGGTGATCCATAATATTTGTTGAAGCAACGCACGAAAGGAAGCAAGCACAAGCGCAAGCGCTGAACTGCAACTGCTGCTTTATTGTCGAAAGACCCGCCTTATATAAAATAACACGCTCATGCGCACAGATAGCAGCAATGACGATAAAAAACACAAAAACGTTGCACAGATATGAAGTCGTTTTGATAAACATCACAAAGAATACGTGATTACAGACCAAGGTATCGGCGCACTTTTTTAGAGAATGATACCGAGGTGCAACGTACACATTTATTTCTTCATTTATCTATTTCCATTGCCTCGAGTATTTCTCTTGTAGTACAGCGCTGACGTTTGCGTCATTTTATCTGTGCGTGATAGTGTTATTTTGTGCGCAGCCTCATCGAATATCATTTATTAACGCTAGATACATCTAAAAGGCAAAATCTACCGACCTTTCTGGTGTTATCCTATACCGTATTTGCCGATAGCTTGATCATTGCCCTGCTTTGCTTCCTACCTTTGTTCTCGCAGTGTTCCCGATGTTCCTGATTCGCTGATACACGCTGAACACTCTTAATCGCGGCCATAATGTTATTACACAGAGTATAGCTGCTGTGTGTTCTCGGTTCTTAAGACCACCTTTTACAACACCGTTAGCAGTTCTTCTTAATGTCGGTGTCAGGATTCAGAAACTCCGGCCTATTCGCCTCAACACAGTCACTTGCAGATGTAGTGGTCTGGTATTTTTAAAGACGATAGTCTTTCTTGGGGAACCTAAACGCCTAAATTTTGGTCTGTCTGTCTGTCTTTCTGTTTGTCGGCACGTCCCTCGATTCAGCCACCCTGCCAAAGTTGAACCACTTGCTTACCGCCAACCCATCTTGAACTGGTATGGCTGTTCATACTACTGAACGTTGTCGATCAAAAAGTAAATATTACGCATATCTGAGGCGTAACATCATTAGGTAAGTATTAGGTGGTGTGTTCGTTTAATAGAAAATACATAGATACGCAATTTTAAAGACCTTGATGGTATGCGTTTAACGTTCAGACAGTAACGCTGAAGCGATCAGCGGTCCAAGCCGAGCAAGCGCGAGCGCCAACAACAACCGTCTTCGTCTTCTTCTTTCGCAGGCGTTCTTGTCTGCGCCCTACCATGTTACAAATCACTCCCCCGCGGAAAAGGAGCTATCCTGGCGACCTAAGGAACAGGTACAACTGGTGGGTCATAATGCGGCTTCAGTCGATCGACGTGAACAGTCTCGCGGCCGCGACGACGGCGGTCCGTAGATGATTGAACAGGCTCAATCATATAGTTAATTGGGGATGCTTGACGTAGGACGCGGTAGGGGCCTTCGTACTTAGGCAGTAGCTTTGTGGAAAGGCCAGGAGCGGAGGAGGGAACGCGAAGCCACACCAACGTTCCAGGCGAATACGACTGAGGAGGCAGGTTTTCGTCGTGACGGTCCTTCTGGCCCTACTCGCCCTACAATGTTACAACCCTAGTTTCTTAAGGTGCGCTGAAAATGCGACTGCGCTGAAACTTGTCTTCCTCCGTGCCCTCTGCACAAGCTCATGCTGTGTTTCGGTTTCGGTTCAGTATTGCATTGTACGAATGACAGGGGGCGCCGCTCTGGCATTCCTGTTTTACCCAGGCGACGTGTAAGTAAGAGAGTTTGTGGAGAGTACTCGTTGAGTGCGGACGTTTCTTCTCCTTCGGCGCATCGCGCCAAACAGCCTGTTTGGGCTGGCCGGCGTCCCCACCGGTCGCGTTGGTCACCGCCGGTCTTCGCCTGCCGCTGCGCCGGGACTACCAGCCCGCAACACAGCACTCATGTTTCCCGACGTATTGCCAGATGACATCCATATCTCACGCAGCGCCTCTTCTATCGTCTTTAGACGACATTTGCAGCGAAGCACGCAGATACACGGCCAATTTTTATCCTTACCAGCCGTTGCAGATCTGCAGCATAGGCGTGCACGCAGCCTCCTCACACTTTCAACCACTAGATGTCAGTAATGTAATAAAAAAAACTGAAAAACAACAATTCAAGAATAATTCAACTTAGATATATTCTCCGCATCTACTACTGACACGTAATCAGGTCACATTCTACCGTGGTGGGGGGTGGGGGGGGGGGGTCAGTAATCAAAATTTCATTATTTTACAGAGCACTTAATCAGTAGAAGTTAAACCAGAAATCAACAGCCTGCCCCCAAGGAAACAAGACAAGGAAGATTCCACGAAGACAAGACTGAAGAGCTACCACTT
The DNA here is from genome assembly GCF_013339695.2 of Rhipicephalus sanguineus. Taxonomy (NCBI): domain Eukaryota; kingdom Metazoa; phylum Arthropoda; class Arachnida; order Ixodida; family Ixodidae; genus Rhipicephalus; species Rhipicephalus sanguineus. Next base: position 96,499,619 of record NC_051186.1, read on the forward strand.
TCAAGATTCAGCACCGAAGATTAAACTCTGACACATGTTAGCAGCAAGAAATCAATGTAACATGAACAGTAGTTTTTTTTTGTCCGCTACTCTGGGTTGGGGTCCCGTTCTCCTTCCCCTCCAAAATTTACTTGGATCTGCCCTGTTCATTTTTCTTTTCTCATTGGCATTGCCTGCTATATTATTATGGTGCAGGCCGAGGTTTTATTCCTTTTTTTCTTTCTTTTTCATACCTCACAATAAAGAAAGCCTCCCCCCCCCCGCCCCTATTTTATTATTTTATGTAAGAGGGCCACAAGTCTCTCTAATACTTTGACTAAGTCGTACTTATCTCGTTATTCGTTAAAATGCAGGCTTATGGCCCTGCAGGTTTTTGACGACAATGGCGGTCGAGTATCCCTGATCTTGCATTCCTAGCGCTGTTTCCTTCCCACCTTTTCCCTTAGAAAGTAGACGACCAAAAGAAGGCCGTCGTTAGAAGCCTATCGTCGCTTTATTTATATTTTCGCATGCATTGCGAAGCATCTTTTCTTTCGCACTCAGCTAAGGGGGGAAGGGAGGGGGGGAACTGGTTCAGAACTTCACCCTAATTGAGGAGCGTGCGCATGCCTATATTGTGCAGTGCTGCGACCCTGAATGACGAAGAATGAGGTGCCATGCTCGCTCGATCACAGCACATATTGCAACGCATAAGCACTGGTGTGACGACGTTATACCTCTATTTCTCGCTATCTCACGCACGCATATCCAAATATTGGTTTTATCGCTTCAACCCATGACTTTAAAACTTTTTCCAAAATTTACACACACTCGTATGACCCATTTGACCGTCGGTGTCCTACGAATATTGTGTCCCATTTTTCTCAGATTTCACAATATATTACACAATACACAATATGTTGCGCGGATGCTAGCTGACTTATCTCAATATTATTTGGGGTCATCTCTTTATAGCCAACGTTTTAATTTGGGCGCTGTCTCTCCGTGGAGCAGGTGTGGAGAATTTTCTTTTATCGTGGGACAACAACTTTGTCGCGTGCCATCAGCGAAAAATGAGTACTAATAAACAGACGGTATTGATGAACAGTGAAAATTTATCGAGGACTGCGTGCGCCCTATAGAAAAATGCCAATCCGACGACAGAAGTGATGCCTGTAATGCGATAGCACACATTTGAAATCTGGAAAGCATGGCCCAATGAAGGGCAATGTAAAGCTACGCAAGAATTCTTCATCCGCCTTGAAGAGTGGTAAATGAGAGAATCCTAAAGTAATGGCAACAGGGGGAACCTGTTCATGAGTACATTCCCACATGCATCGATCCTGAAAATTAAGGATTATGTGGAATGGATAGAGGTTTCCGTGTCTAGCGCTGTTGCGCTATACATAATCATAATTAATGAATAAATAATGAAGTCGAAGAAACAGCTGAGGCATGGTATTTGCAGTTTTTGATTTAAGTGCACACATGTTTGCCACCGGGGGGGGGGGGGGGCAAACCCATTACCATCATTTAGCGCGTGCGGCAATCTATCAACGGGTTTTCGAGCTACACCCGAGGTCGTTCACTCGTCCACATTCTCGGGAATGTTCGAATGTACAATTCGTTATGGTCAAACGGACATAATGTTGTACACTCTAAGAAAAAAGGTGTATTCTTTGCTACGCATGTGACTCTCCCATGTACAACTCCTTTTAGAGAGGCACACTGACTCTCTTTAGGAGAGTCGGGGGATGTATGACTCTCTAAAGAGAGTTATACGTAGGAGAGACACATGTGTAGCGAAGAAGAGTCAAAGGACACCTTTTTTTCTTAGAGTGTAGCGCATTGAAAGATTAGCACTACGAGCCAGTAGGTATATAGTACTGCTAATGACTAAAAACATCAGCAGAGACAGCAGATAGCTACAGAAAGCACCGAAGGCTGCGTTCTCGCTAAATGCACTTAATTTCGCTGCCTAAGCCTTCAGAAAGGCACACCACGGCTTTCAGTAAGAAATACTTTTAACAAAAGCGGGCGACTGGGCCAGCAGAGCGGCTGCTGTAAGCGGAGCCCCGGACTGACGGGCACCCCAACCGCAAACCAAGAACCTCCGAATACTCGGAGCTGCCCCGCTGAAATTCTACTGCAAATAAATAAGTTTTTACCACCGCCACAACCCATACACTTGCTAGCCAGCACTCACACGAGCTAAGTTTGATGCCAAGCTTTGTGCCCCATTGTTCTAAAGAAGTGCATAATTTTGTTGCTACGAAGTTATTCGATATCTTTTATGTATCTGAAGCTCCAAAAACAATCTCTCCAATAAGGCCCCAAATTTATTTATAATACGTCACATTGCATACACCTAACAGAAACAGAACAATGGCGATTGACAACGCAGGGGTACCTGTACCACGTTTGTGCTTCGTTATAAATGATAACATTTCGGTCTTTTCACATTTCACCTTAACTTACTTTATTCGCAATATGTGGCTTCTGATCGGTGACTTACAATGTTGAAGAAATCTCTCATAACGAAATGGTACTGTCCACGTCATTGGGCGGTTTCGATTCACTTCTTTCCTTTCACACTGCTGTTGTAATTTTTGTGCTGTGAAACTTTCCCCACAAAACTACGGATAAAAAACTTATGGTTGCTGCTTCACTGGCTGGATGGTGTGCCAGCAGTAGCATCATCAACACCAACAATACTTCTTGCGGCTATGTCCTGTAGGCTGCCGACTGTTTTTATGACTGCTGTTGTGACCGTCTCGGTCGTCATTGTTTCTGCGATCTCGTCTTGTGCTGACAGTTTTGTCTGCTCAGCAGCTGGCATTGTTGAAGATGTATATTGGCTGGAATTATCACTGTCGTCTCCTTCAGGCACGATCACAACAGGATGTGCACCTGGCCCAGATGGTTGCCCTGTGTCTGAGTCATTCTCCTCCGAGTCTTCTGACATCGGAAATAACACGACTGTGTCGCTCGAATGGTTCTTTCTCATCTGACTGGTGCCATTATTAAGAGCCTTGATCAGTTTCTCGTGCATTGCGGCCTCTGCTTCTTCAGTTAGATTATCTTTCTGGACGAACGATGCAATCAGTTCCTGCAGCGAATTAACGATGGACGACTCTTTTGTGTGGATGTAGTCTTTTAAAACGAGGACCGTTTCCTGCGAGAAAGTCTCTCCTTTATCGCCTTCCATGCCCGACATGTTTGCCCACTTCATCACAATTATATCCCTCCAAACTACCTCGTGCTCCTTATAATTGGCCATTGTGAGCAGCTTTAGAAAGAGCAACTCTTTAATGCATGTCTCCCCGATATTGGTACTGTTCATCTCCTTCACTTTGTCAATGATCGCATCCACTTCCTGAGCTAACGCTTCTGTGTTGTTCGCATTCTTGGGACTTATATGCTGTAGGTTGCCCGATGCTTCTACACACGTCCCGTTCGAATTGTTTACATAAATGAGACTCGAAAGCGTTGTGTCAATCAATTCGTTGTAGTAGACGTCTTCCAAAGGTTTTCGCCGATACGTTGTTCTTGCTAAGAAAGTCTTTTTGTTCCTTTAGGAATTCGGACGTTACGCCTACGTCGAGGTTTTTCGATAAGAGGGCGTCTATGTCTGCGCTGTAGGACGCGTTCAAACTGAGCATACTGAGCTTCATTATTATGAGCTGGTCAAGCTGCACGACGTACAAGTCGTCCATTGGCTTAAGAGACTCAGCGATGGACAGCTGGTTTTGCACTTCTTGGCTGAACGCAGGAGCCGCAATGATTGTGAAGCGCCGCCATTGCATTCTCATCCATGCTTCGTAGTCACTCGTGCCGTTGAACATGACGAGGTCGTACACTATCATACTATTAATCGTCTCCTGAAAGTGGATCCCGAACGTAGGTCCCGGCAGCTTTGCGATGACGTCTATCATTTCTTTTTCCGTGATGTGAGTTTTCTTACTGAACATGTTAAATCCTAGCGTGAGAAGCTTCCACCCGTGCTCGGACTGCGATGTCGCTAGACTGACCGTCTGCGCGAAAAGGACAAGTCGCTTCGAGGTAGTGCCGAATAGTTTTATGTTTTCGAATAACTCGTTCATTTCCTTGGCATTTAGCCAGTGCTCGTCTACAGTGTATTTTTGACTCGTGGTTTGCAATGTTTTATACTTCGCATAATCGTGATTAGCGTACGCAGCGCTCCGATCACCTAGCCAAATGCCACGACCCCTTTGGCCGCCAGAATGCTTCGCCTGTGCGTAAATATCATCGTCAGAAAATCCTTTTCCTCTGCCTCTCTTCCATTTGCGTTTTCTGTCAAGCACGTTCTTTCTACTTGTTCTTCTCTCCGAGGCAGATTTGTATTTGTTCGTAGCCATGGGCTTGGCTTTATTCACTTTAAGCAGGTTCCAATCAGGATTCTTTTTAACTTCATCCGAGTTCATGTCGACCGCCGAAGCCTTTTCCGATTGCGTTGGCAAGAGTATGTTTGGTGGATCTATACCAGGACCCCAACCTGACTCCGTAATCTGCCTGTCCCGCATGGGTGATTCTGAGGCGGTCTCCCTGGTCACGAGCAATTGGCAGCCCTTCTCGAATGACTTCCACTTCTTATCGGTCGCCCAGCTGGTTAAGTCTAGCAGCTCGTGAAGGAGCAATATGTCATTCACAGCTTGCGCAGTTACGTTCTTTTCTGGCGGATTCTGAAGCATTTGTTTAAGCTTGTCAGAAGCGCTCACGTCGGTGCCCAAACCTGTGACATTCACCACACGTTCCCAGCGAAGGTTGCGCCAGAGGGTGAGGTTCTTGAACGTGAAGATGTCCATCGTATCCTTCAAAGACGAAGGCAGTGGACCGTCTTCGGATTTTCTCGGCCAGAAGATCTCCTTGAGGGCATCCTGCGGATTTTTGTAAAAAGATCACACGCATCACTACACATTTAAGAGAAATAACGTGTCTTGTCAACTAGGTATGCGTAAGAAAACTGTCAATTGTTTAAACTTGTAATACATTTAGACACATTTTGCCGAATAAGAATTATCACAAAATGTCCACTTGTTTTCTAGCAATGGAGAACAGTCTTGTAGAATGTAACAAAGGAAATGTTATTTGAGCTATAATATAAATTGCCTAAAATAGCCTAATTAGTAAATGCAATCCTGATTTATCTTCCCCTTGAACTTCATTTCGACACATCATAAATGTACCAGCAGGTTTTAGTTGACGTTTAAGGCGATATAATTGGTATTCTGAGGCGTAATATCTTGTGTATCACATGTTCCAGAGTGGGAGTACGGTCCTCCTGCGTTAATTTCATCACTGAATTTTGTGGTTAAAATTCGTAATATGCACAGTGCGCTAACCTTGAGCATCCTCATACTACCAGAAGGATATTGTACGCCGAGAAGATATCAGGACAAAAAAAATTACACCACCTCCGACTAAAGGGAACCATGTGGGCATGCGAAGCAGCGCATGGACCGACTTAAAGTTCCGTCCATCACGGGCACCTCGCCCGATGTCAACGCGTCCTTGCAAGTGGAGCACACCATGAATTCACTATAGTTGCTGTTGCTGTTACACGTCCAGAACTCTTACTGCAGCACGCCACGCGGGAGCACGTGGGTTCATCGCGCGTCTGCAGAATCTCCAACCCCGACGCCGTCACGTGATTGCTGAGGGAGTGTAAGGGGAACAGGCCACAGCGTCTTACCCAGCCCCTTACAGAGGCCCGAACGAGCTAGTACGTGCCATTGCGTTCTAAACAAGGATACAACGCGTTAGTTCATCGCGCGTCTGCATAATCTCGTTCCCCGACGCCATTACATCATTGGTGATAGAGTGTAGGGGCAGAGGCCACAGCTTCTTGTCCAGCCCCTTACACAGGCCCGAACGCGCTAACGCGTGACAGTGTGTTCTTACTATATCTGGCGACAACGTTTTGTGGCAGCACAGCCAAAGCTTGTGAGCGGAGCTTCTGTACATGTGTCACTCCGTTCGCCGGCGATTTCGGTTTTGGTTTCGCAAGCGCATCCAACATGCGCGTTTTCATACGAATATTCACGGCTGATGATGTAATTTGTGAATTTATGAAGATAGTTTATACACAGATGTAATCGAAATCTACCACAGGCCTTGATATACATAGGGATGCAGCGCAAATACCTGGAATCATTGCTGAGCTATTCTTCAAATCAAATTATACAACGCTAATATGCTAGCGGTTCAAGTACGCATGCAAAGCGAGCACCATTTAGTTTTGTTTGCATTTCTTTTTTTTTTTTTTGAGGAAGCGATAGAACATTTTGTATTGCGAAGGAACGCAGGAATCTGCTTTATTGAAGCGGTCGGTTTTACTTTTCATAGAAAAAAGAAACGCACGGCCCAGCAATAACTGCGCAATTGGAAATCTTACGCAAAGGCAACAAGCCATTTCGTGAATTTAGGTGCATACAGGGTCGACATCGTCCTTTCCCTATATCTGGAGACGCAATAACTTTCTCGAATCGCTCATGTTGTTTTGTCAGGGGACGCGAATGCATCGAGAGGCAGCAGATATCTTGGCCACGACCGGTCAGGAGCGGGCGTCTCACGTAAGCAATTACAAGCAGGTGAAACGCGCTCTTTACTCGCGTGGTCAAGAATACTTTCTTTGCACATTCAAGATCACGCTGTCAGTTGCGTAATAGACATTAACGTGTCTGTTGCCTAGGCCAAGCTGTGCAAGGGTGATTTTATCACCGTAAATCCCTCTCATCGCAAAGCGCCAACACACCTCCTGCCGTAGACGCCGACGGCCACGGTGTTACAGTGCGCAACCTACAGAGTTATTCAGCAATAACAGGTAACCGATATAACGACCATGTATGCAACACAATTTATAAAATGGGCCACTAATTTGACGTACTGTTTCCAATCGCAGTTTTGCTTTCACGCGGCTGTTCTTGGTGAAGACTTGCAGGGCACCGGCGTCACCGTCAAGGTAGCTATCGCGATGAGAGACCCACTTGCGCTGGTGCTATCACTTGCACACTTCTTCTTGTGTGATAGTATGGACAAATGAACAAAATTATTCACAACGCGCCACTGTCTTTGTTTCTTTCTGGTCGTTGGTTCATCGCGCGTCTGCAGAATCTCGTTACCCGATGCCATCACGTGATTTCAGAAAGTGTGTAACGGGGAGAGGCCACAGCGTCTTACCGAGCACCTTACACAGGCTCGAACGCGCAAGCGCGTGCCAGCACACATGGTTCCGTTTAGCGGGGGATGGTGTCATTTTTCGAAAACGGCGCCGTTGCGCCGACGCCATAGCGCCGTTGCGAAGGAGAGTGCAACGGAGCGAGCGCACAGCTGCGCAGGAGAGAACGGCAGAGGAGAGCGGGAGAGGAGAAACGAAGCGGAGGCTAGCGCTCACACTAGGTGCGCCGCAGGAGGAGGAGGAGGGGGAGAGTTGGCACCTATTCAGTGGGGTAGCGGAGGGGCGGACACAGCCCCGAGCAAAAGTTGCTTCGCATCTAAAATAAGAACTGGAACCGTCATGGTGTGACCGCTTCATTACCTTCAGTAATTGGAAGGTTTTAACGCACGACGGGGTCAACCGATTTGCATCTTGACAATAATGTCACGTGGTCGTGACGTCGACGAAGACAACAGTCAGCACGTCCGAGATGAAACTGTTCATTTGGCCGAACTTGTGGCCGAGAAACTGAAAATCAAACTACAGCAATACACTGATATCGGCGAACAGGGTGTCGACCGTCGACCAACTGACAAGCGGTCAAGCGCGTCGGTTTTTACAGGCGCTATCGAGCTTTCCAGCAATATCACTGGTAGCGGCGTTATGTCTAGACAAAGCTGAAACATTCGCGTGCGGGGCGCAATCTTAACAAAACTATCTACTACAATCGCGAAGCCTTCGAGCACTGCTTCGCGGACAGCGTCGAGCGTTGATAACCGTCCCTGCCGGTCAAACCCGAATACATCAAAACAAGACAAGAAGTGGGCGTGGCATTGCCCCCCTCTGAAAAAGCATCGTCCCGATGCTTGTGAAAGAACATAGAAGAGAAAAAAACAAGTGCATGCACAAATAAATTACATTAACAAAGGACAATATAGAGTTCCCAGGTTCGCTAACGCGCAAAAATCGGCTTAAGGCGCACGACATGGACGACTTCAGGTGGTGCGCGGCGTCGCTGGGAGTTCCTAATGCCGTCCGGGATGACCTCGTAATCAAGAGCGCCGAGGCGTCGAAGAACCTTCTATGGCCCGAAGTATCGCCGAAGGAGTTTTTCGCTAAGCCCACGTCGGCGTATCGGCGTCCAGACCCAAGCACGGTCGGCGGGCTGGTATTCCACGAAGTGTCGTGAAAGATTGTAGCGACGGCTGTCGGTGTGCTGCTGGGTCTTGATGCGCAGGCGGGCGAGCTGTCGAGCTTCTTCGGCACGTTGTAAGTGAGCGGCGGCATCGAGATTTTCTTCGCCAGTGACGTTGGGTAGCATGGCGTCAAGCGTCGTCGCCGGGCTCCTTCCGTAGACCAACATGTACGGCGTCATCTGCGTCGTTTCTTGGACGGCCGTGTTGTATGCAAAGGTCACATAAGGATGACATCCCACGTCTTGTGTTCGACGTCGACATACATGGCCAACATGTCGGCGATGGTCTTGTTTAGCCGCTCGGTGAGGCGATTTGTCTGTGGGTGGTACGCTGTGGTCCGGCGGTGGCTAGTTTGGCTGTATCTCGGTATTGCCTGAGTTAGGTCAGCAGTAAACGCCGTACCTCTGTCGGTGATGAGGACCTCTGGGGCGCCATGACGCAGCACGATGTTCACAACGAAGAATTTCGCTACCTCGGGGGCACTGCCTCTAGGCAGGGCCCTTGTCTCGGCGTAGCGGGTGAGGTAGTCGGAAGCTACGACAATTCATTTGTTTCCGGTATTGGACGTCGGGAACGGCCCCAGTCAGTCCATCCCGGTTTGCTGGAACGGTCGTCGAGGTGGCTCGATAGGCTGCAGAAGTCCGGCTGGCCTAGTGGGCGGTGTCTTGCGTCGCTGACAGTCCCGGCAGGTCTTTACGTAACGAGTGACATCGGCGGAAAGGCGCGGCCAGTAATACTTCTCCTGTATTCTTGCTAGCGTGTGAGGAACACCCAGGTGTCCAGATGTCGGGTCGTCGGCCAGAGCCTGGAGGACCTCTGGCCGCAATGTCGAAGGTACCACGAGAAGGCATTCGGCTCGAAGCGGTGAGAAGTTCTTCTTTAGGAGAACACCGTTGCGCAAGAAAAACAACGTCAGTCCCCGCGTGAATACCTTCGGAACAATGGTGGTCCTGCCCTCGAGGTATTCCACAAGGCCCCTGAGTTCTGGATCCGCTCGCTGTCGTTCGGCGAAGTCGTCGGCTCTTTGGTTCCCAAGAAGGAGTCGTCCTCCTTGTCGTCCTGCGGCGGTGGGTCGACGGGGGCGCGAGACAGGCAGTCAGCGTCGGAGCGTTTTCTTCCGGACTTGTAAACGACGGTAATGTCGAATTCTTGAAGTCGTAGGCTCCACTGTGCGAGGCGACCTGAAGGGTCCTTCATGTTAGCTAGCCAACACAATGCGTGGTGGTCGCTCACAACTTTGAAGGGCCTGCCGTAGATGTAGGGGCAAAACTTGGATGCAGCCCAGATGATCGCTAGGCACTCCTTTTCTGTTGTAGAATAGTTCGTTTCTGCCTTTGATAGCGACCGGCTAGGATAACTGATGACCCTTTCCTGCCCGTCAGTCTTCTGCACAAGGACGCCGCCGAGTCCTACGCTGCTTTCGTCGGTGTGGATTTCCGTATCGACGTATACGTCGAAATGCGCTAGTATAGGAGGCATCTGAAGGCGTCGTTTCAGTTCTTCAAATGCTTCGATTTGCGCCGTTTCCCACTTGAATGGCACGTCGGTCTTCGTGAGGTGAGTTAGGGATTCGGCGATTCATGAAGGTCCTTGACGAAGCACCTGTAGTAGGCGCACAGGCCGAGAAAACGCCGCACGGCTTTCGTACCGGTGGGTGGCGGGAAGGCAGCAATGGCAGCTGTTTTACGCGGGTCTGGGCGAACACCACCCTTGGTGATCAGGTGACCCAAAAACAGTAGCTCCTCGTATGCAAAGCGGCACTTTTTCAGGCTTCTAGGTGAGGCCAGAGGTATTGATTGCTTGGAGTACAGCGTCAAGGCGCCGGAGGTGTTCGTTGAAACTTGAGGCAAACGCAATGACGTCGTCCAAGTACACAAGGCAAGTCTGCCACTTCAATCCAGCCAGCATGGTGTCCATAACGCGCTGGAACGTCGCAGGTGCCGAGCAAAGACCAGAGGGCATGACCTTGAACTCGAAGAGGCCGTCTGGTGTTATAAAGGCCATCTTATCTCGGTCTCTCTCGTGGACTTCGATTTGCCAAGAGTCGGTCTTGAGGTCCATCTACGAAAAGTACCTCGCATCGTAGAGTCGATCCAGGGTGTCGTCTATCTGTGGGAGAGTGTAGACGTCCTTCTTCGTGATTTTGTTCAAGCGGCGATAATCGACGCAGAAGCGTAGGGTTCCGTCCTTCTTCTTCACTGACACCACGGGTGACGCCCACGGACTCTTCGACGGCTGGGTGATGTCGTCGCGCAGCATTTCGTCGACTTGTTTCTTTATGGATTCGCGTTCTCGCGTCAAAACTGTGTACGGGCTCTGTCGGAGTGGCCTGGCATTTTCCTCTGTTATGATGCGATGTTTTGCGACTGGGCTCTGGCAGATTCTTGACGATTACCAAAAGCAGTCCCTGTATTTCAAGAGCAGGGTTTTGAGCTGTTCTTGTTTATGCTTCGGAAGGCTAGGAATGACGTCGAAAGCTGGTTGAGGAGAATCGGCGATGGCGAAAGCATTGGTGGCTGCCACAATTTCTTCGATGTAGGCGACTGTCGTTCCTTTGTTTACGTGCTTATACTCGCTGCTAAAATTTGTGAGCATCACTGTTGCTTTGCCTCCCCGCAACTCTGCTATTCCTCTTGCGACGCAAATCTCGCGGTTAATAAACTGGTGCTGGTCGCCTTCAATGACGCCTTCCAGGTCTGCTACTTTCTGACAGCCGACGGAAATGATGACGCTGGAGCGAGGGGGAATGGTGACTTGGTCTTCCAGCACATTCAAGGCATGCTTCCCTGGCGGCGTGTAACGCGGTAATGCTTTTTCTGTAGATAGTGTTATCGACTTCGATCTGAGGTCGATGACTGCACCATGAAGGCCTAAGAAGTCCATACCAAGGATGACATCTCGGGACCAATGCTGAAGGACTACAAAGCAGGGCTGGGCAGAGATACTCAGAAAAGTATTCCGGAATACAGATATCGAAATACATGAACTGGAAGCCTAAAATACAGATACTGAGATACATTTGCCTCTAACGTAACGGGATATTTCGGAGATACTTTTGCAATAAGACGAAAAAAGTATTCCGGAATACAGTTACAGTGATACAGATACTGGAATACTTTTTTTATTTGAAGGATGCTCATATTACGCAAGGACACTTATTAGTGCAGCATAATGTTGTAATGAAAGTTACAGCGCATCGAAACGTTCAGTTCATTTATATATTTATTACAGTACCCTCAATGCCATTAAGACATTGCAGGGGAGGGGGCTGGACAAAGTACATAATTAGTAATAATGACATAATTACAAGTATCAATTGCAATAAAAATACACTATTTCACAGCAACAGTAACAAGGATTGGACACCGAAATCGACATACTTGGCGAACAAACTAAGCTATGCTAGAAATAGCACTCTTTAAGCAAATCACTCGAATCACTAATGAACACCAGTGAATTGAGAAAAAGCACACATTTATTTTGAAGATGTGCTTTGCTGAGAAGTTTGGTGTGTAGGTTTCTCAAATAGGCTGTCTTCTAACAGTGCCGGTTCAGCCTCAGCACAAAACTCACGAAAGAAAAAAAGTCTGTCTACCGCTGAAGGCGAGCACAAATTCGTGTTATAGTGAATAAATATCGCCTTCATAGCCGGATTGCCCTGCAGCGTGGCGATATCTCTTCTCGGGTCATCTAAATACCGAAACGCTTCCGCCCTCACTTGGGTTGTTCTGACTGTTCAGAATCCGAAGTCTGTCCCCATCTCCGGAATCCTAAGCCGTCTGACCCTGTCGGCTTCAATGAAGCTGTCACCACCCCCGACGCTACCAGCACCCATTTCAGAAAGCCGCAACAGGCGAAGTCGGCTCCGGCGGTGGGGGAACCTGCTACCACAAAGACCGTTTTGCGCATGTAATCAATTAGGAACGCACCCTGACATTGGAGAGCTGGCTCAAAGAGCGTCAAAGATAGCCATCTTCTAGTCACTTCGGCCGCGACTATGGGAACTGCTTTTAGAAGTGCCGCCGCTTTGAGAACTGAACGCACGCGAGGCATTGCAAAGCCTGTTCCAAGGCGGTATCCGCGCGGGGGGTCGCGAAGTAATGGCTTGCCACCAGAAAAAAATTAGGCGTGCTGCACTGACCTTGAGAGACAACGACTTTCGTCGGCAGAAGCCGACAACACTGCCCCCGCGATTCTGCCGTCTGCGGCGTCGCGCGCTTTACCACATGGACCATTCTGTGCTTCAGGGGAAACCATCGCCGCCCTATCTGTCGGCGACCGGCGGCGCGCCTTTGCTTGTCTTGGCACAAAAAAGAAAAAAAAAACGCCATTCCCCCATTGGAAACACGCCTCAACTCATTTCCTACACAAAAAAATTGTAACGAGATACCCATGTCCTGCATAGTATCGCGATACAGGCGATACATCCTAAATGTATTTCACTACTGAGATACAAATACATTTTTGAAATGTATCTCGATACAGAAATACAGATACTCAAAAGTATCTCTGAAATACTATCGCGATACCCTTGTATCGCGATACTGCCCAGCCCTGCTACAAAGCTTGCGGGATAAATCTGGTTGTTAACGGAGACCCTCGCTGGGCAGATTCCTGCCGGCGTTACTAGGTGACCTCCAGCTGCCCGGATTTCGGGGCCTTCCCAGGCGGTCTTGACTTTCTTCAGCTTCGTCGCGAACGGTCCTCTGATGAAAGAATAGTCGGCTCCAGTATCGACGAGAGCGGTGACGTTGTGGCCGTCGATGAGAACGTCGAGGTCACTCGTTCGTCGCCTAGCATTTCGATTTGGTCGCGGCGTCGGATCACGGCTACGTCGGTTTGTCCCGCTGCTTCGACATTGCGTCGTCAGGTCTTCTTCGGGCCGTGAAGTTTCGACATCAGGGCTTCGTTCGGCATGCGGCGTGTTCTTTAGATTTCGTTGCGGCGTTGTCGTCGGCGGCGGAGGATCTTCGGTATTTCGTCGTACAGCAACCGTACCTCCATCGGTTACTGCCCTTAGTTTTCCGCATACGAGCTGGGTGACCGGCCTCGCGTTGGGCCAGTGTATGGTCGGCGTTGGGGGGAGACGTAGCGGCCTGGCGATGACGATCGGGAAGGGCCTCTGGGGGTCCATTGCGCTCCTGTGAGATATTCGGCGATGGCGGGTGGTCGTTCACCCCGCTGTGGACGCGGCGTGTCGATGGCGAACCCACGCAGTCCCATCTGTCGGTACTGGCAGCGGCTGTAAGTGTGGCCAGCTTCTCCGCAATTGTAGCAGAGCGGGCGATGGTCGGGGGTGCGCCAAACGTCGGTCTTCCTCGGCGTGTATAGCTGGCCGGCTGGCGGGCGGTATGACGTCGGTGGCGGCGGCGGTGGTGCCTGTCGGCGGAACTGCTGGGGCGGTGCGGCGTCTTGACGTGGGCGAGAAAGGGGAACGCTGCGTCGGGCTGCAGCAGCATAGCTCACTGCTTGCAGCTGCGGCTGCGCTGACTCGGGGGTGCCCAGAAACTGCCGAATTTCCTCTCGGACGATGTCAGCGATCGAGCCAACTTCAGGGTCGATCGCTCGGATCGTTTCCCGCAGGTCGTCGGAGCCGACGGCATGAACAGCTGGGCTGTCTTGAATCGATCGGTGATTCGGTTGCGCATTTCTAGCGTCTTCTCAATCGTCGTCGCCACTGAGATGAATTCTTGGACTGTCGAGGGTGGGTTCCGCATCAGCCCAGCGAAGAGCTCTTGCTTCACCCCTCGCATGAGCAACCTGACTTTCTTGTCCTCAGGCATGGCTGGGTCAGCGTGGCGGAACAGTCTAGTCATTTCCTCTCCAAAGATGGCAACGCTTTCATTTGGAAGTTCAACCCGCATCTTTAGCAAGGCTGCGGCCCTTTATTTTCTGACGACGCTTGCAAACGTCTGCAGGAAAGCGCTGCGAAAGGCGTCCCAAGTTCGAAGAGTGGACTCCCGATTCTCGAACCAGGTCCTTGCATCGTCTTCAAGGTAAAAGTAAACGTGGAGCAGCTTGTCCTCGTAGTCCCAGTTGTTGAATGTTGAGAACCTTTCGAAAGTCTCGAGCCAGGTTCCGGGTCTTCCAATGACGACCCGCGGAAGGTCGGCGGCTCCTTGGGCTGCCGGAGTAGGATCGGCGCAGGCTGCACGGAGTCGGTCATCGTCGCTGCGGTCGGTGTTGGGACCTGGGGCTGCCTGGTTTGTTCGAGAAGGAGCCCGTGCTCTGGCTGCAGTCCCTTCTGCCTGCGGCTTGTTCGACGATCCGGGTTTTCTTTGCCGTCGCCCTCTTCGCGGCTTGGGCTTGGGTCAGCGCTTCGCGGGGGCGTGCGGATCATGGAAGCAGCACCTCCACCAGATGTCACGTGGTCGTGACGTCGACGAAGACAACAGTCAGCATGTCCGAGATGAAACTGTTTATTTGGCCGAACTTGTGGCCGAGAAACTGAAAATCAAACTACAGCAATACACTGATAGCGGCGAACAGAGCGTGGACCGTCGTTTAAATGACAAGTGGTCAAGCGTGTCGACATTTATACAGGCGCTATCGAACTTTCCAGCAATATCGCTGGTGGCGGCGTTATCTCTAGACAAAGCTGGAACATTCGCGTGTGGGGCGCAATCTTAACAAAACGATCTACTACAATCGCGAAGCCTCTCGAACACTGCTTCGCGGACAGCGTCGAGCGTTGATAACCGTCCCTGCCGGTCAAACCCGAATACATCAAAACAAGACAAGAAGTGGGCGTGGCAATAAGAAACGTGCTATCAAGTGTTTCAATGTAGCCTTTATTTTGTGGTCCTGCTGCCACTCTTCAAAGCACCGCATGTTGTAATTCGACAACTCATGCTGCAGTGTGTTGGAATAGCAAGAGTACAGTTGCTTACAGTAGGGTTTCGGCAGTTTGCGGCAAAACAATCTATATTAGAATGTTTTGCCGCAAACTTCTTTATTTGATATTGTCAGTAAGCGTGATCATAATTTTTGTGTGGATGTATATGACATGCATAATTACTCGTATATCATGTTCTGTTGTGGTGTTTTTGGAATATACTAAAATGGTTAAAGCAAATTAAGGGAAGTTTTTATGTTTTGCCGATTTCGGTGGTGGTGACATCATACTCAAAAAGCTCGCCACCGGTGAGCGTATAGAAATACGGGTGTACAGAAATGCGGCCCTCCAAGTTGCGCCGGTCTCATGCGTATTTGTCTGCGCCGTTTTGCAATTACGGATGTTCTCTCGATTATGGGCTTGTCGACGATCATCCATGTCTGATATAAGACTCTGACCCTTTATCGAGGTCACTTGTCATCTCACGTTTCCACATTTCATTATTGATATTCATTGTTTCATTTCATAGCTTCACGCATGACTGTCGTCCTTGTCTTTAGCAACGGAAGTGTTGTGTTGCTAAGCACGAGGGTGAACATCCAATTCTCGGCATGGAGGAAGGAAACATACAGAAGGGAGTATCGAGCAATCCGATAAAAAGAAATAAAGAAAGAAAGAACGGAGGAAGGAATGAAGGAATGAAGGAAAAAAAGAAAGAAAGAAAGAAGGAAAGAAAGGAAGAAAGAATCACGCAAACGCGAACCTTCGCTGGTCCCCATTTTGCCCATAGGGCAATGGCTCTTAATTTTTTTCTTCGCTAACCAGGCTGTTAATGCGTTTAGCCTCCTTGCGTGTACTCTCTATCTCAGTCATGTTCAAGAGAATTATTATTATTCTGTTAGCCAAATGTGTTTTTTTGTAAGAGAACTTGGTTGCACAATGAATGAGTTTGACTGAAATGTGCAATGCACGTTGATTCCGCTCCTTTCCTTCCGTTGCGCACTAACTGGCACGCGTTCAGTGTTCGGATGCTAAATGCTGAAAATATGCGTTCACAGTTTTCTCTCAAAGCAATTGATGATACGTTGAGCAGCTATAAAACCCGCTGCATCTTTGCAGAACTTACGGGTTATTATCAAGGTAAATGCAGCGCTAAGTCTTAACCTGCTATGCCTATAAGTTTGCCAAGTACAAACCTTTACTCGTGATGTACCTGAGACGCCCTATGGTAAGCATTAGCCCGGCAAGCGAGGATACGGGATAAGAAAGCTATTCTATGAAGGAACCATGCGAATATTTCGGTAAAAATAGGTGGCGCCACTGACGCTTTTTGTTGAGATGTGAAATCTTCAGGCTGCACAATTGCTGTTCGCTTTGCTATTCGAAAGGTGTCGCTGTGTATGTCCAGAAAGCTTTTTCCTGCTAAATGCAGCAACCTTATTGAAATTAGCTCAGTAATTCAATTAACAAAAATCTGGCAGACCCGACGCACCGCGGGAATCGATTCTAGGATTAGTATTCACCGCGCAGCTACACACACCGCATTATTTGGCTTTGAGACAAATCAGGGCATTCAAGCCGTGGCATGACGTTAACTGTCGCATGCTTGTCATCGTTGCAACCATGTACGTTTCTGTTTCACCATGCCAACGGAACGTCTATTCTGGCATACACCATGCATGACATGTCCTTTATAATCATCTCACGCCGATTCTTGTGTATAGGAACATAATGAAATGACCGCGAGCTGTACAAATCGATAAAATTCATGTGCTTTACAGAAATCGACTTTCTGTTATTATAGGCACCGGTTTAGCTTCAAATACTTATTACATCTGCAGTCACGCGAAAGTTTCTAAATAAAACATACATTTTTACCATGGCGAATTCAAATGACAACCTCTTTAGTTGCATGAGGCACCGTGTAACCACCGCATTTGTTCCTTCTCTAGCCTTCCTACATTCTTTTAGATGCGTAGCAGATCTTTGACTAGCCTGTGTAACGCTGTCCGTCCGCACAAACGCGAGGCAACGCGCTTCCCTCGGCGCAGGGGTTGGAGCGGTGCCAAGTAGGTCACGCCGCAGCTGGGCGTTGACGTGACGCACCCCTCGCACGCTTCCCTCGCAGATGCGCGCGTACGTCACTCTCTCCCTCACCCGGATGGATGGATGGATGCTATGAGCGTCCCCTTTATAACGGGGCGGTGACATGTCTGCCACTAGGCTCGAAGAAAAAAACATTCTTCCATGTTTTATGTTGGCCTAATACCTTATCCACATTGATTAAATCTATGTTATTATACAAAAAAAATATAAATTCACGGTCCATCTCTCTGCCTCTTAAGGCAGAATGACCTTATTTTCCCCCATTATTTATTTTTGTACTTTATCTCTACCTTTGTGCCACTAATACTCTAACCGTCTCTTACTTATTTCTATCGCGGACGTGTTCAGCTTTCCATTGTTGTCCCTAAAACCCAAGGCTTCCGGTAGACTCGTGCCCACACGTATACCTGGGTGAATATCGCTACATTCAGTCAGTACACGTTCCATCGCTTCCTTAGTTCCCCCGCAGCATGTACACTGTTCTTCTTCGTTACTGAATCTCGCTTTAGAACTACGCGTTCTAAGGCAGCCCGACCTTGCTTCAAACAGTAAAGCGCTTCCCCTTGAATTATCATAACACCTTTCCCTCCTTATTTCGTTTTTTTCCCTTTCGGTAGTTACTCAGAGCCGGCTTCTTTTCCATCGCTGTCATCCAAGAAGTCCTCTCCGCCTCTCTGACCTTTCGCTTAATCCTCCTTGTTGCCATATCGCCCGCACTGCTAGCCGTATATTTAATGGTGAGGCTCCTAGTTTTTTTTTCTCCACTGCGTGTCAACGCTTTTTCTATACAAATACTTGAAAACGTTCTCTGCCCATCTACTCTTCTTCATTCTCATCAGTCTCTCTTCGAATCTCATTTCGCTCTGAGCTTCCCTCACTTCAAAGCCTGTCCATCCCATATCTCCCTTTACAGCCTCATTTGTCGTCTTCCCGTGAGCGCCCAACGCGAGGTGGCCCGCCGTCCTTTGATTTACATCCATTCCTGATTGTACCTCTGACTTCATGCACACCACTGAGTTCCCAAATGTAAGCGCCGGGACCATCACACCCTTCCACAGCCCTCGAAGCATCTCGTACCTATTGTATCCCCATAAAGCTTTGTGCTTCATAATTGCAGCATTCCTCTTTCCCTTTGCTACCGATGCTTTCTCTTGTGCCTCCATATATCTATCCCCCTCATTTACCCATACTCCGAGGCACTTGTACTCGCTTACCCTCGGTATTTTTGGCCCTGTATGAAGCCCGCATGGTCTTCGTGATCATTGAATACCATCAATCCCCATTTTGTTGCACTAAATCCTAGTCCTAGAGCCTCACATTCCCTTCCCCATATATCTGCCAGTGGCTGTATATCATCTCGACTGTCCGCAAATAAGACAATATCATCAGCATAAAATAGACCTGGAAGCTTCTGCTCAACCATCGTGCCGACCTGTTTGTGCGACAAATTAAATCCAATTTTGCTCCCTTCTAGCGCTTTTTCCATCCTCACCATGTATAGCATGAATAACAGCGGGGACAAAGGACATCCCTGTCTCAGCCCCTTGCTAATTTCAACGCTGTCCTTGCTACTTATTCCTTCCCATTCTATACAAACGGTATTTTCTCGGTATATTTCCCTCAAAAGCTGTATACAGTCGCCCCTATGCCCACTTCTTTTAATATATCCCACAAAATTTCCTGATTAACGTTGCCATACGCCCCGGTGATATCTAGATAAGCTACGTATAAGGGTCTGTTTTCTATTTTCGATATTTCTATACACTGGGTAAGAACAAACAGATTATCGTCTAACCGCCTGTCGATTCGAAATCCATTCTGAAGTTCTCCCAAAATATCATTTTTTTTCTACCCACGCTTCTATTTTTAATTTACTGCCTGCATCGCCAACCTGTATAGCACCTATGTAATGTTTAGCGGTCTATACGAGCGAATGTTATCCTTTTCTCCC
The DNA here is from genome assembly GCF_013339695.2 of Rhipicephalus sanguineus. NCBI lineage: Eukaryota > Metazoa > Arthropoda > Arachnida > Ixodida > Ixodidae > Rhipicephalus > Rhipicephalus sanguineus. The sequence goes on from NC_051186.1 coordinate 96,518,863, forward strand.
CTGCCTTTATAGTTTAGGCCGAAGCACCGCAGCTGCCTCCCGTGTCTGCGTTTCAAACAAACGTTTACACCAGTAAACGCTACACCGAGTTTCGCTTCAAACGAATCTTCCAGCGCTCACCGCAGCACCCGCGTTAGCGCCGTTCAACCCGTGACGCCACCCGTGCGCAACGCTGCTGCTTCGCATCCCATCAGCGTTCCCTCTTCGGGGAGATAGTCCAATTTTGAAATGCGAAGCATTTCTTAGCGAACCTTTGTCACTATGAATGCTTCTATCTATCTATCTATCTATCTATCTATCTATCTATCTATCTATCTATCTATCTATCTATCTATCTATCTATCTATCTATCTATCTATCTATCTATCTATCTATCTATCTATCTATCTATCTATCTATTCGCCTACGTCCGGGTGCTCTCATAATCGCCTCTTTAGCTTGGTGTAGACCATAATTGGCAGGGGAGGGTAAGAGGATTTGACGAATATGACAAGAAAGCAATAAACACTCCACATGTACCCCTATAGTACAGGCAACGGCAAGAAGTGGAAGATGGAAGCTTGCGATGAAAAAATCCGTAAACAGGGGGTGGGTGCTCGAGCCGACATTTCGACAAGTGGACTTGTCTTCAAAGCTGGAACTGATTTCCTTAGCTATGGTGTGTATATGCTTCGTGCCCTCTCCACGACAAGGGAGAAGGGGAGGGCAACTGCCTGAGTGGGGGTGGGGGAGGGGGAGAGGCCGCCGTGACGAACTGGGTGAGTCATAAGGAAGGCGAAAAAAAGGAACAAAAAGCGGGGCGGGGGGAAGAGGGGAGGGTGTGCGTTTCGCTGAATGATTGTCAGTGGAAGCAAGTGGCATTTTAGCAATGGTAGGTTTGAAATTCCTAGAAGAAGGGCTTAACTCTCATTTGTTTTCGTTGTGTATGTACCATACCGAATAGATTCAAGAGCCCCCTTAGAAACGTTATTACCGGCTGGCTGGAGTGTATTGAACTCGTGAATCAGGTATGACTGTATATTTTCTTTCTCTTGGGCAGCGGAAGTTTGACTGAAGTATGTAAAGTTTCAGATCTTCGAAGTTGTGACCTGCTACATTAAAATGTTGTGCCACTGCTTTGGGTAACTTCTTCGCCGTGTCCGCGCGATGCCCGTTTAATCTAACATTAACAGGTTGTCCCGTTTAGGGACAACCTGTTAATGTTAGATTAATTTTAATGTCGATTCACCTCGTAACGCTTGTTAAAAGCCATAAAGTACAGAAGTACTCGCTGGCTGCTTCGCATGAAACACTTCCCGCAACGCGTGAGATCTGCCAATTTTTTAAAAAAATTATACAATCCCCAGCCAAAGCATATAAAGGGGTGATTTAATAGTTAATAATGTTCTGTTTCTCTTGTCACTTTATGTCTTCATTTCATCAGCGAACTTAATGTGCGACATTCCAGCGCTGCTACAATCGTAATAGTAATCAGCGAGCTGGGAAAACAGAGAAAGTTCAAACCAACGTCTCGATCTTACTCCGAACATCTCGTAGCTTTACAGCAGTAGGCGACAAGCAGTATGCCATGCCAAGCGTTGTCGACCCATCGGTAACTTTGGTCTCAAGACCGGTGTAAAGAACGTATAGGGCGTGAATTTTGCTTTTCCCGAATTTTTCTTCCGCAGCGCGATGCTTAAAACAACAACGCCACAATGTATGCATTCTCCAGCGTGCTAACTGAGAGCCATTTATATTCACGATTTACCGCTGGCGCTCTGCAGAACTCAGAGGTGCTTGAGCGTCGTAGGTGTTTGTTCGCGATCACCCACGAGGTGGCGCAGAGGGCGTTCTTTGAAGGTCGTCGCCCCGCTCGTCTTTCGCCGTACTTGCCATGCGAGCCTCTACCATGTACGTACTTTAACCCTCAGGCCGTGGTTGCCTGTGCTCGCGCGTTTATTTCCTCAAGGGTGGGGGGATTGATGCTTGTACCTGTTGTCCTTTCACCGAAAAGTTTGCGTTGAAGCTATAGACTGTACGAAGATTATTTCCCTCGCTGCAGCGGCCCTGTTTGCGAACGGATTGAACAGCTAGCTAGAAGAGCCAAAGTCGGCGCTAGTTCGTTGTGCACAGTCGATACTTGCAGCGCGCTACTCAAACACAAAGAAGGACGCACGAAAAGAACACACAGATATACACAAGACGAGCGATAACAAAGAACTGTGGCCGTTATTACAGTTGCGCTGATCCTGTGCAGCCCTCTGTTATCTTTTTCTGCGCCCTTGTTTGTGTTTGAGCAGCGCGCTGCAAATGTCAAGCTGCCAGCCTTCCTGCGTATGACATTAAATCTGTTACTGTCTTATTCATTGCATCGCCCTTGAGGCGTAACTGTGGCATTTCGAACCAAGAACACAAGAGTTAACGTGTTTCGACATTAGCATCCTTAAGAAACAAAGACTCATATTTCCTGCTTTGCAACGTTCAGTAATGATTATTGAGCAAAATAGTTGATGTTGCGTAAGAGTACAAAGCAGCCTGACACGAACTGATTAGAAGTCACGCCTCCAACTTCAAGAAAGCTAGGTTTAGACAAGAAGACAATTACTCTTTAACTTCGGATATTTGTCTGAAATCCGTTTTTCTATTGCAGCTACGTCCTACAAAAGAGTAGATGACAGGATTTTTCTATTCATTACTTGTCCTCGAAAGTGCGCACGCCTTGGGGTGAACATATTGCCACAGTAGGGTAAGAAATAAATGTCGCGCATTCCGAAAACAGCGAGTCTATTTATCGTTCACTTCTCATGATTTTGGTTTTGTCTTTGGGAGAAAGCTTTTAAATTCATATCTCATAACAACATTCTTTTGGTCCTTGTAAATTTTTGAACAGCTACGGGCGCAGGCTGGTATTTGACGCTTAATTATTTATGTGATTTTTGCACGTGGCGCATTAGTATCTGTTTATTTTGCCTTCTAGAAAGGCTATCAACCATGAGTCATGTGTTTTCATTTTCGCCCAGTGCTACTACTCTCAGTCTTTACCGAACCCCTTAGATTCTTGAGTTACCATTATACGCTCGGGTACATACCTTCCAGGATCGGAACATTTTGTGATGTCTCTTGCCTTTCTTCCTCGACCATAGTTTTCTCTTCTTTTTACCTTTTTCTTTCAGTCTTCTCGCCAGGGCAGTCACCCTTCCCGCCGATAGGTCTGTGCGCACGCACATTTCCGTACCTCTGTTGGTAAAGCAGAAGACGACATCTCGCACGCCCCTGGGTCTGTCGCCAACGAGACTTCCGAAGCCGTGCGAATGAGCGAGTGCTGCTTGAAACATGCGCGCATCGATGAGCACGGGAACGAGGATCACTTGCTTCTGCGGTACTTTCCCTTTGTTAACCTTCGTCTTTACATGTGGTACCAACGTCTGAACATTTTCATTGGTCCCGTTTTTCGATAACGTTGTGAGAACTGGCAGGAACTTTCCGTTCGGTCGCACCGGGATGACGTACGTGCCGTTGCGCCCGGGTAGGAGGAACATGGATGTTCCTACGAGCAAAAACATACGACATTGCTGTAAGAGTCACACAGGGCAAAAAAAAAAGGCTCTGCACCTGACAAACCGAGCAGCGACAACTTGAAAACAGAGTTCAGTGACAGAGAGAAACACAGGAAAATGAGGAATGTTAACTTCAGCATGACGTTCTTGTGAGCTAGTTGGTTCACACTATAATTGAAACCGGGCAAAAAAAAAAAAAAACCTTCGGCAGATCCCAAGCGTTGTGGGAATCGGTTTTATGCTAAGCTGTCAGCGAGTACTTCTATGCTCTATTTTATGACTTTGAGGCAAGTGTTACGAGGTGGATCAACATGTTTTCGTAAGTGTAGTAGCTGGGTGCACATCGTGGGCTTAGCAGGCACGTCGACAGCACTGGCGTTTAAAGGGTAACTTATGACACAACGTAACGTCGGCCCTCCCGGTAGAGTACATAAGTCAGTATTATCAAATCTAGGTCCACTTTATTGTGCAGTCATGTGAATATCACACGTAACTTTCGTTAATATATTCCACCAGGGACGAGCAATGCTTCAATATAGCTTGCTCACTCATAGGAGTACAAATGTAATGTTTATTAGACTGCTATAAAAGCGGAGCCAACACTGGAACCACAGACGCCTGTATCGAAGGAGTTCACATGTAGTGATTATTGCTTTCCTGTAAAATTAGATAGCCAGCACCACAAACATAATTGACGTTGAACCGACATTACGCCTGCATAGGCTGTTTTTCCAAAGAATTTAATGGACCTGGCGTGGCTCTGTGGTAAAATACCCGATAGCCACGCAGAATGCCTAGGTTCCATTCCTGCTGGGATTCTAATTCTTCATCTTTCCGTTCATCGGGTTAAAGCTGCCGATGTCGGTTTTTCCTAATGCTCTCTCATTTAAATTACCAATTTATTTTCTTGCCGTTCCTGGGTAGATATAAACTGTCAATCACCTGTGGCGCATACCCGGACACTACGGCCCGTGTTAAACGGGTATATGCCGAACGTGTCTGGTGGAAAGGTTTTGAACACGTACGCGACAGAATTTTCACGTTTTAACGCGATAGCGTTAAAGAGCTCGTATCGCAGAAATTCCGCCGTCGGCGTCGGCGCCTGCACCGTTGGTTGTGAGCGAAAAATCATCATCTTGTCCGTGACCGAAAAATCGAAAAAGGTGCAAATAAAATAAATAATAAAAACGGTGGGTTCCAGTGCGAAACGAACCCAGGCCGTCTGCGTGGCAAGCAGGTATTCTACCACGCAGCCACGCCTCTGCTTGGAGCTGCACTGAAAGTAACTTTGATGCTTCCCAAAAATACGCGTCCTGTATACATGTGTCACAGTACGAGATGTAACATGGCAGTAATATTACGTGGCACAAGCGTACATCGCCATTGGGCGTCACACCACGTCAATATCATAACGACTTGGTGGTTTCAAGACAGCCACCCATTACAAAAGGCACACACATTACTGCGCGTATTCCCTTAAGACCACGTAGTGGGTGCATCGCAGCTTCGAAAAAGGTTCTCGCGCATAATTGCTCCTGGTGTAAAGCATGCTACCCATTACATAAGGCGCACACCTTATTGCGCGCATTCTGTTAAACACTCGTAGTACTCGAAGTGCGCACTAGGGGCAGGATATTGCTTTCGCGTTCAATTCTTAAAGGCAAAGCTTAAGCGTCCCCCAATTTTTTTCATGAGCCGACAGTCATATACGTCAAATCAGCTTACCCTCCCATGCCAGTTTTGGTCTACACCAAGTTAAGGAGGCGATCATGAGAGCACCCAGATGTAGGCAGCTTAATAGATAGATAGATAGATAGATAGATAGATAGATAGATAGATAGATAGATAGATAGATAGATAGATAGATAGATAGATAGATAGATAGATAGATAGATAGATAGATAGATAGATAGATAGATAGATAGATAGAAAGGCTCAAAGCGCCAAAGGTTCGCTATCAAATAGTTCGCATGTAAAAGAAGGAACGACAACAAAAACTTTGGTCGTTTCTTCCGCCCGTCCTCGTTTTTAAGGGCGAAAGACGTAGATGCTTCATCAAGCACGAAATTTTACTTTCGGCGTCAACAAGAGTGATGCCAAAAATCACCATCACGGGATGAAGTCACCATATGACGCCTTCACGTGATGATGTGATGAGATTTTGTGACGTCATCATCACGTCACATGATGACGTCATCACATGACGACGTCGCTTGGTCAAATGTTGGCCGATCACGGTGGCAGTTCAGAACAAGGTAAGGTGCGGAAAGCTTGTCATCCACCGATCCTGGAAGCCATGCAAAACCATGTGAGGTCAGAAAGCTATCGGAGAGAGTGGGGGGGGGGGGGGGGAGGTAGCAATATACTGACTGGGAAGGAAAAGGAGGTGTCTTTCGCCTTCGAGTTGTCTTAGGCGAATTCATGAAGGGCCCTGTGAGTTTCGTTGTTTTTTTTTTCTCAGTTTAACCCTCACTCAAACATTGGCAACTAGAAGGGGAAATGAAGGTCCGATTTGGTTTTCTACTCTAATATTGGGCGCAGGAATCAGGGTGGTAGAAAAGTGAGTGACTCACGCACATGTTGCAAGGTGTGCGTGCTGAAAGTGTCGCCAACACTGCAAAGCGACGACGACATTGCAAAAGTTACTGATGTAGACGCTATTTCGGTTACCGGTATTCTACAAACCGATTTACCGTTTGCCGGGATCACTGTACACTCTAAGAAAAAATCGAGTATTTGGAGAGTATTTCTGCTACACAACAATAACCATCATCCACCTCGCGTACTTTCCTCGCGTGATCACCGCGGTCCCGGCAATTGCCGGTCACGAATGGCGCGCGTGTTATCAGCGTGACATAGCATTCTTGATAGGAAAGTGACGAGAGCCGGGTTGTCAAGAAATGAAACGCGAGCAAGCCAGATGACGATTATTGTTGTGTAGCAGAAATACTACCCAAATACTCGATTTTTTCATAGAGTGGACATGCTTGGATCCCTTTTAACCACAATCACCGTGTTGCAACTCATATTGAGCGCGACTGAACATGTCGTGCGCCTTCGCGCTATTTCTGACGAATTGCTTCGCTTTTTTTCGCGGCAGGGCACGGTGATGAACCGCGAGGTTGAACATGCAAAATGTAAAGCTCACCATTGCCCTTGGTTCGAGTACTTTCAGCATTTCCCAACGCCGACAATAGCGAGAGGAAAAATACCGAGGTGATACTCGTAGTGTCTTTCATTTCGGGCGCTGATTCCGACAATCATGCACGACCTGGAAGTAATCAGAGTGAACATTTGTACCAGCTTCAGAAATTTAGCGGCCGTAGAATTTTAGAGAGGCACAGATGCTGCATTTTTCAAATTAGGAAATGTTGTTTTAAATTACGCAACTTTGGATTTGTTTTTACCTAGTGTCGCTGCCCCTCAGAGGATTTAAAGAGGAGCTTCAGATTATTCCACCATGGCCACTCGATGTTGAGGTCATATTAATTTCGTGTAAACAAAAAAGGGCAAGAGACCGCAGTGTCGTTAATTTTCTAAGCCAATATCATAAATAGGACGTGCGTGTGCCAGCAACGCTAGAAACCTCGAGGTACCACTACTGATAACAAAAATACTGCTGTAGAATTACATTTGGGAAAGCGAATGCCAGCCTATAGCTTTAAAATATGTGGTACAAAATAAGCGCGCGCAAGACACTGAAAACAAATTTGCGTGATCCAAGCGTGGCCTGAGACTGAGCTTTCGCGTCGTGTGTATTGCGTGGGCTTAGCGTGGACTTAGCGGGGGGTTAGCGGGGGGTTAGCGGGGGGCGAAGGGGGGGGGGGTTAGCGAGTAACTGTATGGCGGCGCCTAGTCAGGCCTTCAAAGTCACAGCCTGTTATTTTCTCCTCGCCCTAGGTAAGAAAAATTAGTCAAAAATCAATTTTCGGTCAGCCTTATTCATCCTGGAGTACCGATTACTTTTGATGGTGCCCTAATTATACACGTCCGCTCTCTCTTCTCACGCTACTACGCCGAACAAATGACGCCGTCATTGCCGCGAAATTCATTTCACTTCTCTGTATCACATGAATCGCCCTCCCATTGACAATTCTGCACAGCCTGCACTAATTGTCATCTCATACGGCTGGATAACGTTGTCGTTTCTTCATTCATCAATGTTTTATATTGCACCAAAATAAGTGACTAAATATAAATGAAACAGTAGTCTTTGCACACGTTGATTACTCTCATTCATGGCAATGCTGTTTTCGTATTTATTATTTTGTCTAGTCGCACTCGGGTATTCAATCTACCGTTTTCACTAGGCAAATGTTTGGTGTAAAGAGTAGTAACCTTTTGAGGAGGGATATTTCGTGATGCGGTGTCACAAGAGACTGCTAAGGCCTCCTCAAAATAGCCTATTGTTCATTCAAGAATGTCGTTGACTGATAATGAATCTTGTTGAATTCCCTTTCTGTCCAATTGAAAATATTTTTACTTACGTAGGCGTGTAGTTTAACAATGAGCCACTACTGGTCCTGGAATCTTCAGATCGAACAGATCATTGTTCTTCAGCGGTAACGTTATGGCGGAAGAGCGTCGTGCGCTTTTTGCCAGATTACTCGATCAAAAATTAAGGCGCACTAAATTGACCTGTACGGTTTTCTAGCAAAATGAATCGTAAGTGTATTTACTGCCGCCTTCTGCTCTGGCGCATACGAAGAATTGAAGCCACGTTTTCATTGAAAATTAGGGACACCCTAAACTTCGCAGTCCTAACTTGCATGCCCTTCTTCGTGGCAATTTTGAGAGAAAAGTCGTAAAGCAAGAATACTTTTTTTCTAGGTACATTTCGTGTTTCTTGGCCATTGTGCTAAAAAATGAACGGTTTAACGCGTCTTCGCTCTATATCTTGCAAGAAGTACGTGACACACAGCTGTTGCTACATAATGAACAGCTGTTCTGCTCGCCTATTAGCGCGTCACACTTTCCGGCGTATAGGGAGCAAATGAAATGCATTTTCATTAGCATAGGAGGGCATAAGTGTATGACGAAGACATGAGTAATGCGACAAGCCTTCAGCGTGTGACACACTTTCATGGACAGATATTTAAGATGCTGATATTTGTGCTAACTACTTATTACACCAATGTAGAGTGCCGCTGAAGCGGAAGAAATATTTACGAGAGATGGTGTTGTCTGCACTTAATATACTTTTAACGTCTTACTATACTTTTATTTTACTTACCTTCATTGAATATACTTATGATGCATATCCAAGGCTACGCTTTGTCTTTTCACACTTACATATTCAACCTGATGCCACTGTGCAAGAGGATTTTCCAGCCCGCTTTTTCGTTAAACATACTAAGTGCAGTTGTTTGCTTAGATGTATTTTCGCGAATGATGAGCAACTGGAAACTACAATGGCTACGTTCGGGTGAACATAGAAATGCGTGAATTTTAAAGATGTATCGACAATATGTCAATGAAAGTTCTCTACGTACGCAGCGCGTGGGGGGGGGGGGGGGTCAGGCGCGAGAAACTGATGTTGCTAACACCTAGAAGAATGGGGCCTTGAGATTCGGTAACCTCGCTCGAATTATGTTAAGCCGATGTCTTATAAAATGGGGCACATTGAGCAATGCAGTATGTACTTTTGCACAGCATGCGCCGTTTCACCAAGCTGAACAAGAAACACATTTTCAAAAATGTCTGAGTACGGCTTGTCCTCAGCATCGCGCGCTAGTAGGCAACAGTAATTTATGGTTTAAAGCTTTCTTTTTGAAGCTCATCTTTTACCGTGCTTGCTGCTGCTTAGACAAGTGACTTCCGAGTACCCACGTCCGGTCTTACATCCATTTCCTCTTCCGATTTGGGCTTCTTATTTCACTTCAGCGTTTTACACCGCTTCTGTTTATGAACTCGCTGGGGTAGGCCTCTGGGACATTAGAGCCAGCAGGGAATGTAGACATGGTGGACATCCTACAGTATTACAGAAGGTGGACAGATGAGGCGCAAGGAACACACGTCTGTCGTGCTCAACGGATGATTTTCCGAATTACGAAAAATGACGAAGAAGCTTTTCTATGAGTAGTTTCAGCAGGGCGCCTTGTATCTGCTGTACCTTCATATTGCTAAAAAGTGTTCGTCTTTCAAAGTTCAATTAACGACAATGGCCTAACAAATGACCGCAGACCTCGTCTGACGTAGTCGGTGACGATTGGGCGCTTTTCTTGCATATGCTGCTGGAGCCCCGTCCCCGTCTCTTGTAGGCCCACAATGCACATGAAGCACTTTCGTGTGTTTTAAGGACTTCGGTTTTGAGTGAAATCCTTTCACTATTTTGTACAAGGTAGGTTAACCTACCTGCCTGGTCTCTTTGGTTTCTTCCTTCCTTATTCTTTTCAAATTGTTTTCTAATATATTCCGGCCCCTTTTATGAAGTAAACGGTGGAACATTGAGGATTGCAACTTACATGTACACGGAATGCGGGCATGGAGGAACATAATTCATGGTTCTTAACATGAAGTGAGCTTGCCTGAGGCACACTCCCGCCATCTTCATGCTGTTACGACGTTGGAGGGGCATGCGCAGCCCAAATGTCGTGCGTTAGGTAATGTGCGTAGGTGCTAGAGGACTGCTATTTCTTTGGTTAAAAACGCAACAAAACAAACAGAAAACATGCATACACACTCAACTCGCAGCATCGCACAGAAGTCGAGGCAGCGTTATGCCATGTGCTGACACGTTGTAAAGATTTCTATTCGCTTTCACTGGCTCGTTGCTCAAGCCATAGGACCTAGTTCCACGAGGCAACTTCACTAACTGCCCGGCTGAAACTACATGCGCTTTGCCATCTATTTTCAGTCGAGGTGCCCCGTGTCCGCGTAGAGGAATACGTTCTCACCACGTGTCTTCCTGCACGTTCGTGTCTGCGAAGCATTTGACTCCGAGGGAGTGAGTGATGTGCTTGAAGTGCAGTACTTCAGAGAGATGTCACGTGCAAGTGCAGAAAAATGTTTGTATTTTGCAACAATTTTTTGAGCGAGCAGTAAGCAGTCTCCAAAATGTAAGAGCTGTACACTTTGCAAGGCTCGTGCATGGAATGTCTGCTCAGTTATTGTTTTTTTTTTATTGGGTATGACATTATCTGGAAACGTAATCCTTCAATGTACTCGAGGGTGCGACACGTGAACGCTTTCAACCCCTCTTTAAATGCGTTTATTAAAAAAGCCACTGGACTGAATGCACGTCTTTAGATTTGCCCCAGCGTCACGAACTATATTCTCATCTCCCTACCTTACCATCGTCATTCATCACTCTTTCGCTCCCCTGTCCCCCCTCCCCAGTGTAGAGTAGCAGAGTAGCAGGCCAGAGCAAACTATAGCTCAGGCCGACCTCTCTGCCTTTCTGTAAATAAATTCTTTCTCTCTCTCAAAATGACTGGTGCCAATGACGACAATGAAAAAACAAGTTTGCGAACCCATTGACCCTTAAGATTCCCCGGAACTATTTCCTATATTGTCATATAGGACAATATAGGAAATGCTGCATAAACATTATTTCGCTTCCAGAGAAAATAACCACACAGTGCACGCACATGTTCTATGCTGATTAAACGGTTTATAGGACTGCGCGGCGAACCTGCGCGAACACTCTTTTCGTTAAAAATATTCAAATTTAAAACAAAATGTTTATGATGACCTATGTGAATGACGAACGCGGTTTCTTGCAGTTGATAGATGAGTTCAGCGTGCGTAGGCGAAACCTACTAGCCCGTAGCCCGAGCCATTCCTTGGCCACTCGAGAACTGTGTAGACTCGTCTCAGGAACACGTGACCCAGGTGCCACGTGACGTCTCCCTTTGCGACGGCCTCGATGAAACCGCTGTAGCAGCGCTTACCGTTGGGAGTGCGGCGCTGCGTTAAAGGTAATCATAACGAATTGGTTGTGTGCACAAGTCAAACAAACCTATCGGGCTGGCTCTCATAGTGCGCAACCCCAATTACGAGGATCATTATCATTACTTATTAACCCGCAAAAATTTCTTTGGGCGTATTGCCCTTCGCGGAACCTAAAAGATGAGTAAACACAATGACCTCTATTACACCAGGGATTCATACAGGCCAACTTGGCATATGTGTTTTAAATCAGTTAACGGAAACCGAAGCGGAAAATAAAGTTATTCAACGAAAGGTATTCAGTGAGTGAGCGCAATCGCAGGTAATTGAAATGTTGCTCCAGATTTTCGTACTTTGGCTTCCTTTATGCTATTAAAAACGTGGCTAGGCTTAGTCAATATAAATAAATATTAAATGCGAAGCATTTCTTAGCTAACCTTTGGCACTTTGAGCATTTCTATCTATCTATCTATCTATCTATCTATCTATCTATGTCTGGATGCTCTCATGATCGCCTCTTTAGCTTGGTCTAGACCAAAATTGGCATGCGAGGGTAAGAGGATTTGGTGAACATGACTGTTGGATCACGACATGAATAACGTGTAAATCCTGATGCGTACGTAAACCCTTTCCTCCAGACACATGTGACACATACCCGTTTACCACGGGCCGCGGTGTACGGGTATGCGCCACAGGCGATTGACAGCTTACTCTACCCAGGAACGGCGAGAACAGACATTAGTAATTTTATTGCGAGAGCGTTAAGAAAAACCGACATCAGCAGCGTAGACAATTAGGACCCCAGCTGGAATCGAACTCAAGCATTCTGCGCGGCAGTCAGGTATTCTACCACAGAGCCGTGCCAGGTCTTGAACTGCTTTGGAAAAATGCCTTATGCTGGCGCAGTGTCTTTGCAACGTGAATTGTGGTTGTGGTGCTGGCTATCTAATTTTACAAGAAAGCAATAAACACTGCATATGTACCCCTATGATACAGGCGTCATATCAGATTAACGGCTGTGGTTCCAGTGTTGATCCGCTTTTGCATCATTCTAACTAACTTGACATTTCTATTCCTGTGATTCAGGAAGCTATAATGAAGCATTGCTCGGCCTCGGAGAAATACGTTACTGAAAGTTAAGTAAGATATTTACATCATTGCCCCATATAGTGCATTTAGTTTCGATAATACTGACTTGTGTACTCTAACGTGAGGGCTGACGTTACGTCGCACCATAAGTTACCCTTTAAACGCCAGTGTTTCGACGTGCCCGGTAAGCCCACGATGCGCACACAGCTACTACACTTACAAAAAACGCCAAGCCTGCGCCGAAACCGCAGCACAGTCACAGCGAAAGCTGGAAGAGCGGCGTTTCTAGAGCCCGTTGTAAGCTCTCTTGGGGCTACTAATGCAAGTACACTAGCAAGGTACCCACTACGCCATAAATCACATTTTTTGTGAAGTTGGGAAGCACCTATTAGGCCATTATTCGTCATTCTGCGGAGAAGCCAGGCACAAGCTACACGTCTGTAAGACATTATGTGCACTTTGTTGACCCGACGACTGATGACGATGAAGAATTATGGCTCAGCCCTTTGTTATGGGTATTCAGGTATTCTACCGCAGAGCCACGCCATCTCTATAAATTGGTTTGGATAAACAGAATATGCAGGCGTAATGTCGGTGCAACTTCAATTGTGGTTGTGGTGCTGGCTGTCGAATTTTACAAGAAAGCAATAAACACTACACATGTACCCCTACGATGTGTACTCCTACGATACAGGCGTCATATCAGATTAACGTCTGTGGTTCCAGTGTTGACTCCGTTTTTATAGCAATCTAATAAACAATACATTTGTATTCGTGTGATTCAGCAAGCTATATTGAAGCATTGCTCGAACCCGGAGGAATATATCTAGAAAGTTACATATGATATTCACATCATCGCACCGTAACGTGCACTTAGTCCGCCAGAACGACGCAGTGTCATCTTCATTTCTTACGAGGCTGGGCTATGGCCTCATGCTGATCGAGGATGATGCCAGATTGACTGACAGCCGCTTTGTGTACTAGGCTACGTAGGCCACATACTCCCAGATACTCTACGAATACGACAAGTGACATCCACTAATGTGGGCCTACCTACCACTAACCAGGCTTACCAACCTCGACGGCCTATACCTTACCAACACTAACGGTGACTTCAAGTTCCGACATGTCGCCGGCTCTATCGACAGACAATTTATCGACGCAATGAACGAGACATCCACGATTTCCAACAGCTGTACTATATCTCATACTTCACTACACATGCACCCCTCGTCACCGCGATCACGACCGGATCCGATAACAAGTCCTGACCAGCTGCTGATGCTCACTGATCACGGCGATGATGACCTTGTTCGAGAACTGTCAAGAACCTCTTCCACACATGCACACGGGTTCGTGAAACGTGCGTGCATACTCCGTCATATAGGGACAAGTATAAGCACTACATATCAGCTTAGCTCTTCTTGTGTTGGTAATACCCACGTTGCCGTTGGCAGCGTCAGCCAACTGTAAAAAACTGGTTATATGGCACATATGCGGCTCTTCAACATATATGTGTGCGTATCCATAGGCGTCCGCACAGAGGGGGGGGGGGGGGCGCCCCCTATTCACCTAAGAGGGGGACGCAAAGTCTGCCCCACACAACGACAAAATAGGGAGGGGTGTGCTGCGACTCGGGGGGGGGCGGGGGGTAGTGTCAGCGCCATACATAGACATAATTGGGAAAGGGGTGCCGCGACGAACCTTCGCCCTCCCCCCTGAAGGGGAACCCTGCGCACGCCTGTGTGCGTATCAAATTTATACCAACCTTTCGCGTAATCTTGTAACGTTTCGCTCAGTAAAAAAAATTACGCCACAGTCACCTTCCCGCCGCATGCTTCGCATAACATCGACTTCCATGGTACGTGGGATCTGCCGAATTTTTTTTATAAAATCCGAAGCTTTTTTTTTAGATGTGGGCCAGCATCTGGACAGAGGTTGAGGTTACATCCCTTCAACTGATATTAATTTGTGCACAAATTTTTTATGTTACTAAACTCTTTTGGTTAATGCAACGGCCCCAGTCTTCAGCTAACTAAAGGCACCAACATATTGATTGTTTCTTAAACATTTGGTTTGTTTATGGGCTGTGATAAATGCTGGAAGTAACCAAAGAGTAGAAAGTACAATATGAACGCTGCGCTTAGGGGCCTTCTCACTTGCATGGTGAATCTGTATTCAGCAGCGTGTGATTTCAGGTGATATTTTACAAGTGATAAAATTTAATCTAGCCTCTGTTTCGAACTATTCATGTTCTAGTTATATTTTAATTTTCTCTGAATAAGGAGTCGATGCCCTTTGCGTCCCTTCTTCCAGATAACTTGCGACGCCTGCACTCTGTGGAGGTGTAGAAGTTCACGCAGTGAATAGAGAAGGTGTGTTGTTGTGAGGGCCTGCTTAAGAAACAGTGGGCTACTACTGCGTGGACGGGGAAAAAATTCACCAATCATAACAATGCTGCGTAACGGGAATACTGAGCGCAGCTTTTTAGGTGTCTCCAGTTGAGGTGCGACTGCCTCGGTGGAAGACCGCGTGGGCGCACTCCACAACAGCCACTGCAGACAGGCCTCCGTCCATAGACTACTTTATTTCCATATATGGTATCGGTGGACGTTCTGACCGCATACCTTAGTGATGACGTCATCGGCGACGGCACGACGGCGCACACTACTGTAGTGTCACGGGTGGCCTCCACGGAACATGTCGTCTCGCCACTGTCGTTACCTGCTCCTCGTGCTGTCCGCGCTATCGCTGTCTTTCATCTTTCGCTGCGCTTCGCGTTCGCTCTCTTTCGTCCTCGTTCACTGCCGGTTACAACGACGCCGACGCCGATCAACGTAGGAACAGGCGCCTAAGAGCTGCGCTCTCAAAGTTTATTGATAAAAGCACCTGAGAGCTTGCCGGTCCGGGCTCAGGCCACCGGGCGCACACGCTAAGGCTTGTGGAGTTAACCCACACAGAAATGAGTTAAACTTGTTGCTGCGCGTGTTGGTTCAACTCGAAGGGGTACATTTTAGGGCAAACTATGAAAGAAAGGCACGAGTAAGAAGTAGGAGAAAGCAGAAAGTTCGGGCGCTGAACTTCAACTGTTTATTCTAAAGGTGAAGACAACAACATACAATCATTTGCGCATGCGCGCGTCATTAAGGAAATAAAATCACACTGTTATGTCCAAGAGCCGCGTCTCAGGGGCGTAGCCAAGGGGGGTTTGGGGGTTCAACCCCCCCCCCCCACCGAAAATTTTCAATTTTGCTTGCTTATATACACACGCACACATACAAACGCACGCACGAACATACAAAAAGGATGGTTGAACCCCCCCTGAAAAAAATTTCTGGCTACGCCCCTGCTGCGTCTCATTTTGGAAAAGACAAACAGACGTATCACTGATACAATTCGTTCCTGTTTTCTTAATGTGAAACGCCTCCAATAACTCTCGCGCTAATGCGCCACTGCTCCTGCCTGTTGCCTTAAACTCACGAAGCAGAGGCTCACAACTGCAGGCTACACAATGCCCAGGAAAATGCGCTTTTTCTTTATTCTAAAAAGATAGTACCGATGTCATGTGGAAAGACGTACGTGGGCCAAAATGGGCGATGTGTCAACGGCCGAGCACGGGAGCATGAATTATCTTTTAGGAATACACGAACTCCTAAATTCCTAAAACAACTCCTAAAGTTGACTTTGGGACGTAAAGCCCAATTATTATTATTATTAATATATTATTATTATTATTATTATTATTATTATTATTATTATTATTATTATTATTATTATTATTATTATTATTATTATTATTATTATTATTATTATTATTATACATGAAAATAAACCCTCACCTGGACTATGTAGTGCTTTGGCCGCAGGACGAACGTACGATTCCCTATCGTAAATCTGATGTCGTGGAGCCGGCTGATGTCGTCGCAGTTCAGCATCCACTGCAGAGATTGAACTTCTTGAGTCAAGCAGATATCCAAAAGTGAACCATGAGTCCTTTATTTTATTTCATACGCTAACCATGCTGAAAAGTTTAGCCTGTGCTTTTTTGATTGACATTATAAACATCGTTTGATGTTGTGAATGTTTTGCGGATGTCTCAGAGGTGTATCCTGTATTTCGTGTTACCCTCTGATATGTTAACGCCTATTAACGCCTAAAGACCGTAAAATATTTTGAACAGGATTAAAATGAACACACACTGGTAGCTGGTGAAACCACCTTACCTCGCCACTGTCAACTTTCATGGCTCCCATGTCATTGTTTATTCGTTGTATTTCGATGGGCGGCCCTCCTATGTAAGGGTCGGCTGTGGCAGGCCTGGCGATGCAACCCGCGAAGCAGTAGCGGCCGTAAGGTCCCATTTCGATTCTTTACATGTAAAAGTGAAAAAAAGAAACAAGCGCAAAGCTGTTAACCAATGCACTCTAGCTGACGTGAGCGATTCTCATTTTTGTAGGAGTGAAGGCAGGATGCGGGTTCACAGGTTCATGAACATCCTAAGGAACTCCAGTGGCCCATAGCAGAAAGCTTTCGTGAGTGAGTTTTCCTATTGCACCCCCACCTTCGCTAATGGTATGACCCGCATGATCATTGGCTCAAATATTATTTACGGAAAATTTCAGCGTAAGGTGTTTTTGCGAATACGGGCCCACATAGCCTAAAATCCGTGCGTCGAGCATTCTACAATTTAAACGCGATTAGTTAATTGTTAATGGATTGGCTGCCATACGCTCTCTAAAATCACGGCATTGCAGGCAACGGTGAAAACTTAGACCTGAGCGCCTTATGTTTATTTTAAGTGGTCAGAACGAAAACAATATAGGTGATTTCCAGTTAATCACCACGTATGCTGTAAAGCTCTTCTTTCATTATTGACGGTTTGGTGAACACCCTGTATGTTCCCATTGTCACATTTTAAAGGCCTTTTAAATTTACTTTTTAAACTTAAATTTAGCTTCACTGGTGCTGTGGGTGAAACGTGACGCAAAGTACGCTCATTACAGTGCTCGCAGGCTCAGGGTTTGCCTAGCGCTTTTCGAATGGGGGCAGGCAATATAAGAAAAAGCTCAAACAACTTAAAGCATCCAAATTATTAGCGAAGTAACGTTAAAAATCATAAAAAAATGTGGCGTAAGGACGCAGTATCTTGTCCTGCAAATTTGCGGCGAAAGATTCAGCTTCGGGTTATCTTAAAGCAGTCTTTTGTAGACGCTGTCGCTCAAGCACACTCTCCCAAATTTGTTGAAGTGTATGAGGAATCCTTACCAACTAGGTGAGCTTTCTATCATTGAAATTTTGGGGATTATTGTGTCATAACTAATGGTACAATTTTATTATCGTATATCAGCAAACAACTGAACCGGACAAGCACTACAGGCGATTCCCGAAAATAAGCAAGGAATTGTCTCTTTTTGCTATATACGCTTGTGTAGAGATACAAGCGAGCATGTGGGCATATCATCTGCACAGTACTAAAGCAGGATTTTGTTGCCGTAAATGGCTCAATCCCAAACATAGCCAAATTGTACCTTAACAGGGAAGCTGTATATCGCCACGACAAACCACAATTTGTTCTTTGTTTCTTTAAAAAAAAAGAAAAGAGCAGCTCCGCTTCGAGGACACCGATGAAACAGCAAAGTTGGTGGCGTTCCCTTCGTCAGGCTAGAGCCTCTATATTTTTTGCAACTGTTTCAGATATGTTGTATCATTCTTATTTATTAAACACCGTCTGTTAAGCTTTGAGGTGGTAGTATAGTTCTATTGCATCTTGACCATACCACTCTTATGCAAAGGTTTATTAACAAAGAAACCTTCACTTAAGATGCTCCGATATGTTGTATCACTGCTCTTTATCAAATACTCTTTGTTAAGCTTTGAGGTGGTAGTATAGCCACCGCCTTATATAACCACAAAATATCTCGTGTGGGTGGCGTGACTGTGGAAACGCGCACACCACTTGTTCGGCTAACTGTTCCCTTCTTCCTTTTTGCTGGAAGTTGTTTGTAGTAGGACTTACGCAACTTCTGTGGCACGTACGCGTATAGGAGGAATATAGTTTTCTGCAGGGCCGCAGGGATTTCTGTGGCGCATGCCCGTTTGTTGGGCTAATTGTTCCCTTCATTTTTAGAGGACCAGTGGCGTGTAGTGGGATTTACCCAATCTCTGCGGCGCATACCCGTTTATAATTCCCACAAGCGCTACCACGGATCCCGAACAGGAAAAGCTCGACCAAGAGCGGCTTCGCTCTTAGGACTCCTAGCGAGTATGTGCAGAGAAATTGGGCAAGCCCCTGTACTCACCACTGGTGCACTAAAAATGAAGAAGAGCTTGCACGAGTGCTGAGCGACTACAGAAATAATGAAAGAAAAAGATAGGCACGCCATTGGCTGTGCCGTCAGCGATGTCATTCTCTCCGCCATAGCCCATTGCTTGTGCGAGCAGCTGGCAGCTTGCTAAGGACCACGCTGGTAACCAATAACGCAGAAAGACTTTAGTGCGCTGTTGGGATTAACCCATTGATGAACACCGGGGCCGCACATTTTCATTGGTTTCAGTTTCAGTTTCGTTGGTTAACCATGCGTACGGAGTATATGGGCGGTGATTGCTCTTGGTCAGATGAGTTCCAATTTGCTATGTAATTACGCTGTGTATATAGCCAACTTCTAGGCTACGCCTGCAGACTCAGTGCCCGTATTGTGCTTATCCAAGTTGGAGAAATTTACTGCTCACCCATCTAGCTGAAAATTCCAGTATGAACCGAGGGCGGGTAAGAATGTCAGCGGCTCCTCGTACCGCATGTTGTTGCTACCACCGAACAGTGCCTCTCCGTTGTCTGTGTCGTCACGACTGAAGTACAAGCCAAGCCGTGGCTCCGCGATGAGCCGCTCGCGCACCAGGGTGCCGAAGAAGGAGCGGGAGCCTTGTTCCAGTCCAAGAACGGCGTTGGATGGAGTGCCCCAGAAGATGTCCTTCTTGCCGTCAAAGTCACCGATGCGCAGGAACGGCATTCGTGGCACAATAACGCCGGCCACTTGCTGTCGATCCCATGACGCCGTCCCGAGAACTGTGCCGTTCCCGAAGGGCGCCGAAGCGACGTCCACGCCGTCAACGTGAGTGAAGGAGCCGCGTGGGTCGTACTTGTCGCGATCACCTGCGTGCAAAGAGTATAAACACTGTATTAGCGTCTTCTATTGGGCTGGTCCGTACACACTCATATTGAACGAAGAAACAGTGGTAGCACAAGACGAAGACGACAGTGCATATACATGCATGTATCCTCTCGTCTGCTTCTTCTAGCGCCGCTTCTTATTTGAAAATCAGTATGAGCCCATCCGTGTGTAAGAGTATAGGAACACGCCAGTGAGTGGCAAAAACTACATTCGCGACACTTCCGTCACGTTATCTGTCAGTTACAGCAGCGCTACGCCCAAGACGCATATCAGCCTGAATCGGCGGCTTGTCGATATTTGTTCTCAAATATTTGCACATTGGCACAGCACTGCAGGCATGAAATTATTGCAATGGTACTGCTATCAATGTGAGTGATTGTTCGGGTTGATGGACCCATACTAAAACCATGATATTGTCACGGGGTCGTGACTTCGAGAGGGGCAGCAGTCGGCGCGTTCAACAAGAAACTCTTTATTTGGCTGAACTTGTGGTCGGGAAACAGAAAGTCAAACTACAACAATACACAATGTACGCTGATAGCAGGGAACAGAGCGTCAGCTGTCGATAAAACTGATCTGAAGCAAGGCATGTCGGTATTTTACATGCGGCATCGAACATTCGAGCATTATGGCTGGTGGCCGCGTTAGATCCAGAATAACTTCAGCTGCGCGCGTTTTCGCGCTGAAGACTATAAGAATATTCTAACATAATCTAGAAGGTTCCCAGACATTAGGGCGTGGCTTGAGCAAGGCAGCGGCTACGCGTGCAACGGGCTAGTCACATAAGAATAGCAAAAGAAGCGTGCGTGGCAGTATAATTATGAGGGACGCCGCACTGAAGGTCTCCGGAAATTTCGACCACCTGGGATTCAATTACGTGCAGCTAATCCTAAGTACGCGGCCCTCAAGCATTTTCGCCGCCATCGAAAATGCGCGCGCCGGAGCCGGGATTAAATCCAGCGACATCCGAGCCAATAGTCGAGCAGCATAACCGCTAAGCGACCGTGATGGGTAAGACTGCGATCAAGGTACAATCATTACTGCAGAAGAGAGCTTTGCGTAAAAAAGAGCAAATTAGGAATCTGCTGCACAGCCGTAGTGATACTTGAAGGGAACTTCAACTTCGCCTTTGAGAGTGGAATGTGATAGCGTGATCAGGGCCCGTTCGCATCTGTTTCTCGTTCGCTCGGAATGCTTCGCTTCTCGGCGAGCATCTCAGCCGCGCCGTGAGGGACGGAACGCCTGTGCGCGTGGCATTGGTCTTTGTAAACTCTCCTTGGGCGCCCACTGCAAGTACTATCGCGAAGTGCCCACTACGCCACATAATTCTCCGTTTTGCGAAGTAGCGAGCTACGAACCATGCGTCTGTAGGACACTATGCGTACATATGTAGCAACACACCTCATTGGTTCACTGGTTGATGATGATGGTGATGCTAATGATGATGAAGAATTATGACTGAGCCATTTGTAATAGGTAGGCAGCTTTGAACCACCCACTTGATCTTTACACAGTCCACATGGGCTAGAGCCTCGTTCTAATCTGCGCTTCGCACACGCAATGATACATCTGTTACCATGAGTATATAGTCAACTGAAGTAACGTATATATATATATATATATATATATATATATATATATATATATATATATATATATATATATATATATATATATATATATATGTCTCTTACCAGTGTATTTTCGAGCACTGGCGTGGCTCTGTGGTAGGATACTAGACTGCCGTGCCGAACACAGGCTCCTTAATGTGGCACTAAAAGGCGTATGCCAGTGAGCAACAGCCAAACATATTTGCGGCTAGTAATGCGGTTGGCGGCACGTGATGTAGATCGGGATTTTGGCATCCGCTTGCAAGATAAGTATGCTTTTTGTAACAGGTACCGTTTTGGAGCATATCGCTTAATGGGCGCCGTGCATACGTTAAGAGCCGCCACAGTCGCGTGCTGCTTCCAGTGCCAAAGCGGCTACGGCAGCAGATTTGGCGGGATAATGGAGCAGACGACGCAGGCGGCAGCAAGCCACTGCGTCGTGTTTTGGTGCTTCGCTTGAGGCGTTTTCTTTGCCGTTTGCTTCCAAAAGACGTCAAATTGTTAGCAGCTGTCAGAGAACGTAGCGTTAGCGCGTGTGCTCCTATTTCGCTAGGCCTCGTCTATCCTCAGGCGAACGCGGCAACATAAAATGCATGAGCTGCATTTATGAAATGCATGAGGAAAGACATCGGAGGTGACGAGCCCGTTGAGCGAAACTGCGCACGGTTAACGCTGGCCGTCTCACTCACTAAGCAATCACAGCTTACACCCTCGGGATAACGCGGCAGCGAACTCAGTGGCAGCATGAAACTGGCGATACCAGCAATTGCACTGTCACGGCCGCTGAATCAAAAAGCTCTTTCCATCGAACGGCTATGGCACTGCATTCGCTGCGCGGACTTTACCAGCGCAGCCGATTTCGTCGTCGCGACTCGTGTTTTGCTGCCATGGCACTGCAAAGCGTGCCAATTATTATTGCGTTTGGGTAGAGAGAGCTACGTGATATAGTTTCTTCCGAGGAGCTAACCTGAAAAAGGCAAGGACCTCCTCAAAACGAGGCACGTTCACGGCGTCGTGGAAGAGGTGTTGCTCGGCAGACCAACAATCACGGGCAAATGAACCCCCCAGAAAAAAAACAATACCCCATCTATTCACCAAACTTACTTTTGTCTTCGAACGAGTGCGATCCACCGTTCACGCCAATTCCGTTCATATTCTCTAAATGGAAACCGGTAAAAACCCCTGCCCGAATAATTCTTGTGGGTGTTATTGCACCCAACAACGCAGCAATTATTCCTGGAGTTCGGCACTCCTGCGAACAGCGCAACTGGCACAAAACGAACTGCCCGCGACAACAGGGAACCCAAGGTCAAGTTTGCGGCGCGACGACAGCGCCGCGCTGCGGCTCTGTCGGAAAGCTCTGGATTGCATGCGCGGCCGACTCAGCCCCGTTAACGGTAGCGCTCGCGCACGTGCGCACGCGTTCTTCTGTAGGTGCGGGTAACTGGGGGGCCGTCAGCTCGGCACGTTGAATAGAGAGGCTTGCTCTGCGAAGCTGCGCATTTCCGCGATGGCAGAAGCGACCACGCGGAAGCGCAGGCGAGGTTCGAAGTATTGCGGTTTAGTGGCCTGCTGCAACAGTGGAGACAACACCAAGGCACACGATTCACGTGTGAAACTGTATCGGTTCCCGGGCGTGTTGGACGAGAAATAAAGGCGGCAAGCGTAGATAGCTGACAGCGCTGTCTCGCCTTCTAGTTTGGCTGTCTGAGTTCATCGCTTTCGTTCGTTTCGACTACCTCAATCGGTAAGTAACGCGGCGCATGCACGCAGCGACTACAGTAATGATTACTCGCTGTCTTCTCGCATTGTGAAAGTCCAGTTGCGGTTGTAGGTGAAGCAACTTTGTGTTTTGATTCTCCGTGTTCGTGAGACCTACCGTCGTTGTTGGACGTTCACACACGCGTTATACCGTTAGCGTTGCGCGGTTGAATTCAACTGAACTCGACACATTGTGAGAAGTGCGGCGCCTGCAATTCACGCGTCGGGAAGGCTGCTTTATCACGCCGGAACGGACGCCTGTGCATTTTCAGCAAGCTTTGTCATCGTTCTGCAGGTTTCCTTCCACAGTCTCAGTAGTTTGCCCATTGTGAGAGGTCTTCTACCAAGGCTGTTCAACCGATCACTCAGTTGAATGCGCTGTTCTCTGTATTGCGGGCATTTCATAATGACATGCTTCATTGATGCATTCCGATTATCACAGTGGAAGCACTATGGGGACGATGCAGGAGTGTATCATACGCATTCATCGCTACTAGAATATTACTTCGTATTTTGCACATGCGTAAACATAAGGGAGGTTCGCATGGTACCATTAGCGGTGAGACCTAAGAAATAGTTACTTCCACGTAAAATGGCGCAAACCCTAAATTGGTTACAGAAGAAGAACTTATCTGACGAAAATTGCCGCAGAATTTTCGTTGCATAGTATGACATTTGTTGGCACTTAACAGCCTTTAACTTTCACAGTGATGCATTCCTTCTCGCGCTTGTCCTCTGAGCGTAGTTTGGCACGCAAGCGGAGCTCATCCGCAGTCGAAGCGGTACTCACGTAATGCGGGCGCCCGCAGCATCGAGCGGCCGCTGCTGTGGGTTTGTCAAGCAGCTGATCATAAGACAAAGCTTGCTGAACCATGACACCTGGCTGCGCATTTGTTGGTGTGGAGCTGCTGATTTGTGATTATGTCACGTGCAAGTATTTTTAACAACTTATATCCGAGTTCCAGCACATAACGAACGACGTGGCCGCTAGGCTGGCATGGTCACATTTTACGCACTATAACTTGTTAGCAACCAAAATAATGCAACGTTTTTTTCGGCAGAATGGTAGACGACATCCTTGACTTCAATCAGAGTGATTTAAAAAAAAAAATTAAAAATGGCCCTTTTGAGAAAATTATTTTCAAAGTTCGGCGTTTTTGGTAAATCACTTACGTTTCAGCTTAATTATCGAGTAAAACGGAGCACGATAAAACCACGTAAATTATTTTAAAAGAAAGCGAAAGTATCAAAGCTAATATGTACCGATTTTCATTATCCTCACTTTAGCTTGCTTGCAGTAATAAATTCCTGAAATAAAGGTTTTTTGTGCGATTTGCCAAGTTTGTGATTTTTTCGTTCAAAAGTGCTTCGACAAGCAAGGGAAATATTAGACTCATAAGATTGTATTTAACTTGTTCTTTAAGGGGAATAAATATTGTGACGAAAAAGTGCACCGTTTTTTCCCTACGTGCGCTCAAAATTCAGAAATCGCGAAATTGGCGGAAAAGTCTTTTTTGCGGCCAAAACATGTATATTTGTTTTCAGGCGAACAAATTTTTTTTTCGCAAAACTAACTGCGAAACCATTGTTCTGGGTGTAATGCCTAGAGCTACAGCAAATCGCATCAAAATCGGGAATGGTGACCGGGACCTCGTGTTCGACCTTATCTGGACACACCCAGCTACGACATTGCTGTTTGAGTCCAGCTAACTCTCACATCAACAAAAATTTTTCATGAGTTTCCTTCAACCTCGTTCAATTGAAGTTTCACTGTAGTGCGGTAATTGGCGCGTCTAATAGGTGTGTTCATGTATTCTGATTACCGTTATGGATGAGCTTGGGGCAGCAGATATGACATTCTAGTGTACACTTTATTTTCCTCTTTGCCTAGTGCAATCAGCTATAATAAAACCGGCTCTTCGTAACAGTTTGCGTTGTTCGGGCATAAATTACAGCACAATCTACTCACGGCACAGTTCCAGATCCGCTTTGCAGTTTGTGGAGAGCACCCAGCTGGCACCAGCCGTATCAAGCGCTGCTTTAAAGGATTGCCACGGAGACCCAATGTTCAGGTCGCAGTAGTACTGTAGCTGCGTGGCGAAATTTCATGGAAACAGTCGGTGAGAACGTAATTGCGAGTTTAGTTTGTTGTCAATAGATTGTGCTATTTGCTAGATGACCTGCTAACCAATTTTGTATCTATGAGATTAAATGAAATTTAAAAAAAGAGCACAAACTTGGTGCAAAAATACTTCAATGCCAATTGTTACAACAACAGCGTCGTGTAGTTCACAAGTAGCTTTTTCAAATTGTATTGTCAAAATAATAACCAACTACTAATTATTCCTGAAATTAAGGCTGTACCTTTCTTCATTATATGCTCTTATGCACACTTATTTCGTGTCGTTATTGTAAACAACGCTTAGTAAGTGATGGTAAAATACATCGCTTCATGGAAGTTAACATGTGTCTTACGCACGCTGCGTGCTATGTAAGGCGTTATTTTGGTGATGTAGCATTGGAATATTCCATCAGTGGTAAACTCTGATGAAAGTCGGGCCACAGTTTGAAGCCGTTTTGAAATTAGATACGTGCTAATCAGTGAAATATTTTCCCGGTTTACGTGCCAAGGCCACAATATGATACAGAGCTTTGCCATATTTGGGGACTGCGGAAGAACTTCGACCAACTGGGGTTATTTAACATGTGTGACTTGTGGCGCAAGCTACTCTGGTCTATACTCGCTGCCTTCAGGTGTTCCCATGTGATACAGCTTTACTGAACACGCTTATGTTTACTTCATATTCGGAATTGTAGATTCAATGGTAAAGCGAGAAGTCTACTGCCCATGGCGCTGTACAGTCTCAAATAAACGTCATATGAACATTTAGAAATTTGTCACGAAGTGGCAGTGAGCCTCACTGCGCACTCTAGAAAGAAATGCTGCCCAACACACATATTTTAGGAACTTACGTTGTTGTAATTTGTAAGGGGCACCGCGAATACTCCAATGCCAGGAATCGCATTTCTTCCTCGGTCGTCGGTTTGACACAAGCATGACCTGCTTGAAAACAAGACACAGCCTTGAAACTAAGGCGCTAGTATCGGCAGATTGCTTCATATCAGATGCGACAGCAAAAAAACACCTCATCTAGTCCATGTCTATGACTCCAGATTTACCAGTGCTTTCAAGGGAACTCCACCCAAAAGATATTAATCACGCTACGATTTCTCAATTTGACGGATCTTGGTCACAGATTTTAACAGCGCCACCTGCTGCTTTTGTGCAGCGTACGTGTTTAGTTATTCGCACTTGTCCATGCTTATCTCTACCACTGTATCTCCCTCTCCTTCCTTTTTTTTCATTGCCACACACCCTTCCTCACACCCACCCTCCGTGCAGTGTGAGTGACTCTAAGCAGCTGTTGTTATTCCCTCTGTCTCTATGCGTCTTTTCTGCTTTGAGTCAATTCTGTAATGATTCATTTCAATAGAGTATCGTCAAATTGTCTAATCCTTTGGAAACGTGAGGTTAGTTGCATTCCTCGCCGCCATAAAAAAAATTAGGAACAAAAACAACAATTACATCGCTCAGCTGTACTGGTGTTCACTCGACTTCACTCAAAACGGCAGTCCATTGTTACGTAATATGTCATAGTCTGCAGTCCTTGAACTTGAAGACACAAACGAAGCCTAGTGGTTTAACGTTGATGATTGAAATTACAATAAATGACACCAATGTTTAATAAAGGCATAGAAAAGCCGTATATTAACTGCTTAATTTCTAACCATGGACACCGTGATAATATTTGGCCTGCCGGTGTGAAGGAGGACCACAGACGAAATATTGCAGACATCGAACTTTGTGTAGTAAGCATTACAATCGCATAAAAATGCGTCACCGAAGTGATTTTACAGGAAACCACCGCGGAGCATGTAGTAGAAAGAAAATTCGGCACCGTACAATAACTGCGTCTGTTAAATGGAGTGTCGCTATATGTGCAGCGGTATCTGGTGCTGCAAAAACTAGATGCAAGAGTCATAAAAGCAATTGCTACATGCCTGGTTGCCTTGCAGACGCAGATGCAAAAGAGCCCTACAATCTTGGCTGACAAGAGGTGGTTCACCATCGCTGCAGCCTGTTGCTTTCCTTTCGTCTGTAGAAGCTACGACTGCGCAACCTGTTTACCGATGTTGCTTGCTGGTCCTTTGCGCTCTTCGTGGTGATGCTGCGCCACGCAAGAAAAGCAGTCGAAAGCCGTATCACCTTATCCGAGCGCACAGGGCAGACTTTCTTCGCACTAAAGTTGCCCCTTGGGCACACGGTAAGATATCTAGCGAAGAGCAAAGCATGCCAAACATTCTATTTTCTATATTCACAAATCTGTAAAATAGAACAGAACTTTCGCTTTAGAAAATATCGACACCATAATCCTTGTAGAGCATTCAATTACCACGCTTTGTATAAAGAGCTCATAAAAGTACGTAAATATATACCTATAACAAATCTATGAATGAGATAACAGTTGCAGTAAACACAATAAATGTACCGTGTATAAATCAAAAACCATTTCGAATGCAAGTATTTAGCGATTGAGGAAACCTAGTTAAGAAAAATAAACCTTCCCTGATTTTAGAGGTCGCCACATTTTGGCGTACACGGCATTTTTTTATGAAAGCAAATATGACCTTTTAGGCTGGCAATTTTTCTGTGGGGAATAGCTTATTCATGTATGATGACGCAGTTCACGGGTGGACCACCGTCTATGTGAGTTGGAATGCACCTGAAACGAATAATGACAATAAATACGTAACATGCTTGGCTGAAATGCTCCTGCTTTTGTTTGGTATAAGCTATGCGAGAGTCGTGTTCACTATTTTTAAGACCCTGGCAATGCTCTTTATTGTTACTTAGTACATTTTTCAACGGAAGAAGCTTGAAACTTCGTCTTTTTTTGTTATAAAACGGTGCTGCATCCAGATTAAGCAAATAATATTTAATCCTTGGCACTCTTATGTTTTGTTTACAAGGCAGATATATTCTTTCGAGCGCCATTAGCAAGAAACATATCCGTAATTCACAGCACCCGCCATAGATGTCATTAATGAAAGCTTGCTGAATTATTTCAGTTCACCTTTCTTTTCACTCTTTTTCACGAGGCAACGCTGTGATACGTTCAAAATGAAGAAGTCCTCGCTGCCAATGACCTCGTGGAGGCTTTTCTTACTTATCTGGCACCTTTCCCAGCTAGGGCGGCGGAATCTTATCTGCACTGCTGAGAAAGAGTCCACTGTGCTTCTTCGAAGCTTCGCCAACACGTGATCAGCCGTTCACAGCGACGCAGATATTTTGGCTGCCTTGCGAAATTTTGCACTTGAGTGCAGCGTGCTTCTGATTGCATTTAGGTTGCTTCTTCTAGCAGAGAAGATATATATATATATATATATATATATATATATATATATATATATATATATATATATATATATATATATATATATATATAGTACGACGTCACGCGCAGGCAGAGCAAGTCGTTGCCCTGGAAGGAATTCTTTTTCTGCTCAGGTATTTTCTCAAACTGCAGTGCCGTTTCTCGGTTGATTTCCGCTAGGACCACTACGTTATTTCTTTTTCGAAGGGTGGATACACCACTTCGACTTAGGTAACTGCGGTTTCCAGAAGGATTCGAACTCATGGCAACGTGTGCAAAGAACATTGAGCCATTCGCTTATTCGATACCACTACATAACCAGGAACGTTCTTCAGAAAAAAAGGAGCATTGAACCTCAAAAGTTTTAACAGGCAAAAAGCATTTGATAATATCAGAGAGAACACATTTAGAATAAATTTCGATCTCAATTGATAGAACTGTTGGCTAGACAAATTGTAACATTTTCGGGATAGGCTTATACTGGGCTAGCACACCAACTTCAGCGGGCAATTTCTGGAGATGCAATACTGAACTGTTATTTAGCGGTTAGACCGACCGCGTTTTCACCATGAGCTCCGGAAAAGGGGCCATAGATTGTTTTTTTCTCTCTCAATAAAGAATAATGTTGTGAAGTCGCCTTTTTACACAGAACATTCGGGTACCATTTACAGCTTTACGCTCCAGATCTGTATATAATGAAATAATCAAGCAAATATCTGTAAATGTAATTCAGATGGCGATACAGGTTTACCGCTACGTAGGAAATCAATTGAATGCTGCTTTTGGTGCTGCAGGACACCAATAATGCCTCTAAATGATGCAAATTGAATAAAGTATTTGGCAGCAAAAGTTGATAATGGGTTCGTCATTCATTAATTTCGTTAATTACATTTACGAGCCCCCAATGTTTAGGGCATTTAGGGCGATCCATTATGGTGGGCTACCGTTAGGGCCTGGGTGCCCACGAAGCTACCGTACTGTACATTGAGGTGCAAAGCGACCAGCGTGATGCTAAGTGTCTGAACAGTGCAAAGGTCTTCTTGAAACACATC
This sequence comes from Rhipicephalus sanguineus, assembly GCF_013339695.2. NCBI lineage: Eukaryota > Metazoa > Arthropoda > Arachnida > Ixodida > Ixodidae > Rhipicephalus > Rhipicephalus sanguineus. The sequence continues at coordinate 96,548,405 of NC_051186.1, forward strand.
TAATTTCAAATTGACCATAACTCCAGACTGAGATACACCCCTGATAGCGTGGCATTTACTGAATGTTCTTCTTTTTCTTATAAACTATAATTGAGTGTTTGAAAATTTGTCGTCATATGTCGTAGAACAGCGACAAAGAAATGTTTGTTGCGTATCAGTGGATTTTCAGTTAGTAGACATGTAAACGAAAGCAATATATTTTGATGAAAGATCCAGAAGATGTTATAGAATTGATGTGTTTCAGTTTTTTTTTTCGGAAGTTATAGTTTTTTCTACGTTCTTATCGGCGGCAGTGCTTTTATGAAACCTATCGGGTGAGCGCTCTGTATAGTCTCAATATTAACGCCTTCTTCACGGTCGTTTTATCGTGTGCTCCTTTTCAACCACGCGCGAGTTACTTTTAAGGCATTAAGACAGTAGCATAACGAAAAAAAGCTTCCTGACTGGTAAGACAACAAGTTTCAATCTCATATATCTTGATAGAGTACAGGTTAGTTAGTTCTGTAAAAATACGTTTTCTTTACTTTCACAATTCCGCCCACAGCTCTAAGATATTATTGAGAAACTACCTCGCGGATGATTGGCCGAAGATGCACTTAGGCAATAGACGTAGACAAGCCTCCCTGCCAAAAGGCTTCATCCAAAGCAACGTTACTAGAACAAACTCAGTTTAAAAGCTCCGCCGGAGAGGCGGTCCGCGTGGCGGTCGTGAGAACTAGGGGCGCTGCAGTCACGTCTAGCTCCCGCGGCTGGCGCTTGTTGTGATCGGCGCCGCCGATGTACGAGCGCACGTGGGTTACAGCGTCGTCTGCGCTTTGTTAGCTCGTTATTTTTGCGATTGTTCTTGACCAGGCTTAGCGTCTTGTACGAAGACACGTGCATGATGTACGAAGCGTAACGAGGGCGAACAGATTCACAGTGCGGTATGCCGACTTGCTTTGCGCCGGGTTGCAAGAGCGGCTACCGCAACGACGGCTCCGCTTCACGACACTTCTTCGGACCTGCAAAAGACCCTACGCCATTCAAGCTTTGCATCGCAAAGATAGAAAGCTTACTGCGAAATGCAAGGTCTGTGACGTTCATTTTGAGAGTGACGACAGTGTAAAGCACTATCGTCGTGTCGTTGCGGGACAAGAAGTTTTGATCCCACGTGGAAAGTGGGAACTCGCGCCAGGTGTCGTACCCAGGGGCGTAGCCAAGGGGGGGGGGGGGGGGGGTTCAACCCCCCCCCCCCGAAATTTTTCAATTTTGCTTGCGTATATATACACGCACACATACAAACGCACGCACGAACATACATAAAGTATGGTTGAACCCCCCCCCCTCCCCCTGAAAAAAATGTCTGGCTACGCCCCTGGCCGTACCGCGCTTGTTCCCAGCACTTCCACCCCACATTTCAAAGCCAAAATGTTCAGGGTTTAGGCGCAGACCCCCCCCCCCCATAACGCACGGCGTCCCGCGAAAGCCCAGTGCCCAATTTGGAGAAGCCGCCAGAAATAGAACAGCAAAACGAAAGGCAGGCGATTGCATATATACGCTACCGAGAATGAGAGTTGCATCACACTGACATTCGATCAGTTGTCAGCTGTCGCTATGCCTTCAAAGCAGTGGATTTTCGCGAGATTTTACGACGTGGTATTGAACAAGATGTGCGGAATATTTTACACTCGCCGGCTCGGGAACGGGCAGCTCAGCGCAAACATTTGACACGGTATACACATAGAAAAGACGAGGACCAGCGCTGGTCCTCGTCTTTTCTATGTGTACCGTGTCAAATTTTTTGCGCTGAGCAGTTTAATAATGGAATACCAACTAGCCCAATCCCACACTTTGCTTCGGGAAGGGAGACTTAATTGTGCAAAAGATAATTGCTGCGTAGTGAACGGCCACAGCACGAAACGCAAACGGCTGTCGTACAGTGTAAAGTGCTGCGGGCATGGAACATCTGCTCGGTGAAGTTGAAAAATTGAAGTTGAATACTGACGACTCTTCTAGCGACAGAGTACGCGCGAATAACTGCTCGGTGCTCACATCACGGCCGATCTGTTCGAATGGTTTAAGGCACCGTAGAAGGATTCGACGTAGAAATATAAGACACCGAAAATACAACTATCCGCTGAAAAAATTGCTCAGGGAAGTCATCTATTCAATGTAATCGCACACTGAGATTTCATTTACCGAGTTCTCATAAAATTTTCCGATTTTGGGTCAGTATCCCTTTAACCGTCGCGAAAACGTGTCTTGTAAACATTGTAAAGCATTGGTGATATTTTTCGAGAAAGTTTTTTTCAATAAATTGTAGAAACATGAGTACTGTTTTTCTAGAACGTTTTTGTATCTCTAGTAAGTACGCTTTTTTGTGCACTATAAAGGCTTATACAAATGTGTTGGGTTGTTCTTGGTCTAGATAAGACGGCAGCGGCAAAATGTCAAAGGGTCGTGACGTCGACGAAGGCAGCAGTCAGCAGGTCCGAGATGAAACTCTTTATTTGGCCGAACTTGTGGCCGGGAAACTGAAAGTCAAACTACAGCAATACACTGATAGCGGCGCACGGAGCGTCGACCGTCGATCAACTGACAAGCAGTCAAGCGCGTCGGCTTTTATACAGGCGCTATCGAACTTTCCAGAGATATCGCTGGTGGCGGCGTTATCTCTCGACAAAGCTGGAACATTCGCGTGCAGCGCGCAATCTTACCAAAACGATCTATTACAATCGCGAAGCTTCTCGAACACTGCTTCGCGGACAGCGTCGAGCGTTGATAACCGTCCTTGCTGGTCAAACCCAAATACATCAAAATAAAACAAGAAGTGGGCTTGGCAATATAGACCGAACATCGATTCTTAGCCAATCAATGAACAACGCACGCGGACCAATGCATACAGACGACCTTATGCATATCCACCTAAGCATCCACCTAACTAGTACAACGCGAGCAACTGCGCGGCGCACCGCAGCGTTATGCCGTGGCAGCAGACGACGCGCCGATAGTGGCGCAAGACGGAACTGCAGCGCCGCTAGTTCTCGCGACCGCCGTTCGGACCACCCTCCTCCGCTGGCGGAGATACGGAGCTTTGAAACTGAGTTTGTTCTAGTAACGTTGATCCAAAGGGCAGAGCACGTATGTGCCGTGAAAGCTCACGCACAGGCAGCTAGATTTCATGTGGAAGACTACGCGACATACGAGCTTGTAATGGCAATTTATTCAAGAATTGAAATGCAGTAGGCCGTGAAATCACAACCCGGAAATTGCGCTGTCCGCTGTGGTTAACGATGCTGTCAAGGCGAGCGTATTGGAGCGAAGCCCACGCGCCCGTGGCCCCTCGAATTTGAGGGAGATTCGAGCACAGTGTAGGCTCGCCGCAGGAAAGGAATGCCCAAATGCCATGCGGCAGCGTCGTCTCCCCTGTAGGCCGTCTAGAAAGCGCTATAGCACTTAGTTCCAGAAGTTGTGTCGACCTGAGCGAACAAAGTGATATCAAAAAAGAGCGGGCATCAGAATGTTGCGCCGAGGTTATATAATTCTCATAAAAATGAACGTATTGTTTTGAAACTGCATTGTTATCCCTTTGCGACACGGTGTCCACATTTCTACATGCGACCTACTTTTGTAGTCGCAATTAAAAGACAACGAACACGGAGCTAATGGCAAATTAACATTCTTGTTACCTCGAGTTCTTGCATATCCCGGGTAAAATAATTGGCCACGCACAATCACTTTGGTGATGAAAGCAGTACCTCTGAAATGCGAAGTTCGGCGTGGGGCATTTCGGCAGGAATTTTCAAATACGATGCATATGGACACTCTCTGTGCGTTGGCGCCGGCGTTCTGCACACACACACACACACACACACACACACACACACACACACACACACACACATACATATATATATATATATATATATATATATATATATATATATATATATATATATATATATATATATATATATATATATATATATATATTGCTACGGGGATTATTTATTCGGCAAAAACTGGCCGAGCAAACACTGCACACAGTGCACAGTAACGCAGGTCAAAAGGCGGCTCCAAACTCTGCCCCACAGCAACAACGTCGTCGTCGTCTTCATCCATCCGGTATCAATGCGGCGCCCGTGCCAGAGTGACCTTTCCAAACCCGTGACATTACCCCGGCCGGCAAAGCACCGTCACGGTGCCTCTTATGGTCAGAAGGGCGTGTCACCATTGTAGGGCTTCAGGCGAGAAACATGCACGATGTCAGTTCTGGGTGTGGCAGTCGATGAGTTTGTGGTCGAGGAAATCTCGTACGTGACAGGTGTCACCTGGCGCAAGACTCGGTAGGGCCCAACGTACGGCGACAGAAGTTTCTCGCAAAGGCCAACACGACGAGATGGGAGCCAGAGCAGAACGAGAGAGCCCGGAGGAAAATCGGCATCCCTATGTCGACTATCATAGAGGGACTTTTGTGCAGTCTGGGATGACGAGAACCGAGCGCGGGCTACTGTACGTGCGATGAGAGCACGGGTGATGGCATCTTGAGCGTATGAAGTGGTAGATGGTGGGTCAGGCGGAAGCAGAGTGTCGAAAGGTAGTAAGGGATCACGGCCAAAGAGAAGATAAGAGGGTGAGTAGCCGGCAGTTTCATGACGCGACGAGTTGTAGGCGAAAGTGACGAACGGGAGGGCAATGTCCCAATCGCTGTGGTCGTCAGAAACGTACATGGAAAGCATGTCCGTCAGTGTGCGGTTGAGGCGTTCGGTAAGCCCGTTAGTCTGGGGGTGGTAAGAAGTCGTAAAGTTGTGTCGAGTAGCACAAGATCGAAGTAAGTCGTCAACCACACGAGACAGAAAGCAGCGACCACGATCTGTAAGTAAGTGACGAGGAGCGCCATGCTGGAGAATGATGTCGTAAAGAAGGAAATCTGCAACGTCCGTCGCGCAGCTGGTTGGTAGCGCTCGAGTGATTGCATACCGAGTAGCATAATCCGTAGCTACTGCAATCCACTTATTACCTGTTGTCGAAGTTGGGAAGGGTCCTAGCAAGTGCAACCCCACTCGACAAAACGGCTCGGCTGGGACTTCAATAGGTTGAAGGTGTACGGCGGGGAGAGTTGTAGGTTTTTTTCGGCGCTGACACAGGTCACACGCTGCGACGTAGCGGCGAACTGAACGATAAAGGCCCTTCCAGAATACCCGTCGTCGAACACGGTCATAGGTTCTCGATACGCCTAAATGTCCAGAAGTTGGGGCGTCGTGAAGTTCTTGCAGGACGTCCTTGCGCAGATGACGTGGGACGACGAGTAAAAGTTCCGTGCCATCGGGATGTAAGTTGCGGCGGTACAAAACGTTGTCTTAGAGCAAGAACGAGCTCAGTGAAGGGTCGGTATCGCCGGATTGTAGGCGGTCGATGATGGAGAGCAGCGATGGGTCGCGGCGTTGTTCATCCGCCACCTGCAGAAAGTCAGTGATGGCTAAAATGCAGTCATCAGCTTCCACCTCGGTGGAGTTGGGTGGATCAACAGGGTGTCGTGATAAGCAGTCGGCATCGCTGTGCAACTTGCCAGATTTGTACACTACCGAGAACGTGTACTCCTGCAATCGTAATGCCCATCGGCCTAGTCTTCCTGTGGGATCCTTAAGTGTTGACAGCCAGCAGAGCGCGTGATGGTCTGTGATGACTTGGAACGGGCGTCCGTATAGGTACGGCGGAACTTCGCGATAGCCCAGACGAGAGCTAGGCACTCCCGCTCGGTAATGGAACAATTCCGTTCCGACTGTCACAGAAGGCGGCTACCGTACGCTATTACACGGTTTGTGCCATTCTGTATCTGAGCGAGTATAGCACCAATGCCATGGCCACTTGCGTTGGTGCGAAGCTCTGTTCGAGTGGCTGGGTCAAAATGAGACAACACAGGTGGTGATGTGAGCGCGGAAATCAGCGACGCAAAGGAATGTTCTTGGTCTTCACCCCAGGAGAAAGCCACGTTCTTTCTGAGGAGATCCGTGAGTGGCCGAGCAATTTCCGCGAAGTTGATGACAAAACGGCGGAAGTACGAGCAGAGCCCCAGAAAGCTGCGGACTTCTTGTGTGGAACGTGGAACCGGGAATTCGCGGACAGCGCGGACTTTGTCGGGGTCGGGTTGGACACCAGCAGCGGTTGAGAGTTCTGCTAAGCGATGAGTTGAGAGTTCTGCTAAGGCAATGCCTTCAGGAAGGACCTGCGTCGACGTAGAGACGTTTAGAATAGGGAGAAGCGTCCTGTTGTTGGCAACACCCACTACAGTATGCGGAAGTGCGATGTTGCAGGAAAGGGTCAGGTCAATGATGGGAGCTACCAGATAGTCGCCATCAGGAACTGGGGGGAACGGCGACATATGGACGTAAGACTCCGTGGATGATTGAACTCGCGACGCGAGTTCCTGCCTGGCTGCCATCTGACGAGCAACTGAGCGGCCGAACAAGTCACGGAGCTTTTGCTTACACACGTCCCAACTTGTGAGGTCTTCCTCATGCGTCTCGTACCATGCACGCGCTCTGCCCCTTAGGTAAAAATGATGCTGGCCAGCATAAGCGTTTCATCCCACCTGTAGTGCTTGCTTACGCGCTCGTATAAGACGAGCCACTCGTCGACGTCAGTTGTGTCCGTGCCGCAAAATGTGCCAGGGTCAAGGAGGTGGGAAGGGATCACGGGTGCCGGAGCTGGCGTGGACGGCGAGGACTGCGCGCCGTCTTCAGGCATCGTGGCTGGATGAAGGTGGCGTCCGCTACGGAGATCCAGAGTCGGGTTGTTGTAAGGCCCGCAACCTCCACCAAAAAGATGTTACGGGGATTATTTCTTCGGCAAAAACTGGCCGAGCTAACACTGCACACAGTGCACAGTAACGCAGGTCAAAAGGCGGCTCCAGACTCTGCCCCACAGCAACAACGTCGTCGTCGTCTTCATCCATCCGGTATCAATGCGGCGCCCGTGCCAGAGTGACCTTTCCATACCCGTGACAATATATAAGGAATGAAGAAAAAAACTATGACTTTCGTCGTATTTTATACGTATATATATATATATATATATATATATATATATATATATATATATATATATATGCGTGTGTGTGTTTGTAAATGAATCACACCGAAAAATAGTCCAGAAGAAACGTTTTTCAGAAGTGTGCGAGAGGCATTCGAACCTGCGACCCATCAATCCGGCTCTATGTTTTGACCTACAGCGCGTGGTAGCCAGTGCTCGCGCGCTTGTCTCTAAAGGGTGGTTCAACAGATTGCTCATAATTTCGTTCATGCTGTGCTTTCATCGTAAATGTTGTGCTGAAGTCATAGACCGAACAAATGTGCCCAATGCTTGCAGAAATTGTCGCATTTTATTCACATGAGAAACAGTTTTTAGGAAATGGCAGCATGGTGTATTTGTTTTCAGAACTTTATATATGCTCTAAGTGAATGAGTCGACATTTTTTTTTTTGCTGTGCTCGCGAGGGGATTGGAGGTCCACTGCAGGAGCGGTGAGGATGATTATTTACAAAGTCACAACTTTGCATTTGACTGTCAATTTTCGGGAACCTATTGCACTTAATGTACCTTCGCTCCTTTCTTCACTTTTATCAGCCTTCGCACAGTACTTATTGTGTTCCACTCGTAGAAAATATAAGTGACGGTAAAGGTCACACGTTTATTGTTTCATGCATATTTGTCCACTTATTCCAGTAACATTCCCTTTCCCGGCTAATAATATCCCTCTCGGCAAATAGCTACGTTTGCGTTTCGTGGGTCTGCTGGGATGCGCTGGCAACGCAGCCCAGATATCGCAAGATTACAGCAGAATATGGTAATCTAGCTGCAGACACGAAGTCCTTATGATTGCTTGTAGCTTGTTGCTGAGTTTCGTGCCTTAGAGCAAGTTCATATAGCTCGAACTAACAGTACTAAGAAAAACGCCGTTACAGCTTTGTGCCTTAAAGCAATGGAAAGGTTTACTTTTCTCACACATCAGCCACTGCCGTGGCTCTGCCTTACCATGCGAGTAACAATCCATCAGAAATTCACCGTATGTTTTCCTTGGTACTGGATTTAGTGAAGAGATACAGATTTTCACTTGCGTTTAAACGTCGCCGGCGCTTTCGTACAAACAATCAACCTGTCTGTATCAATCACAATTATTTTTGTTTGTAGGCTTTTACCCTCACTGCAAAAAACCCTCCTTGGTGTTGGAAGTATGCTTAAATAAATAAATAAATGTGTTTAAAGCATTATTACCTAAACAAATATTACAGGTCCGCACGCTGAAATTATTTCATAAGTCACAATTGCCATATTCACAAAGCATCCTTTAGAATATTACATGCTCTTTTTCTTAGAATAGTGCTTTCAAAACGCCCCACTTGCTCTGTGATCGTAAAAAAGAAGCTCTTTTAACAGCGCAAGAGCGATATGAACAGGCTTGCTTTTTCTAAAGAACTGTAAATTTCTTGCGCCAACAAAACAAACATATCGTGCAACGACGCAGTGGTGGTTGAGTATGACAGATATGACTCGCCGCGAGTGGCGGGGGGGGGGGGGGTGTTAAATGCGCAACTAAGACGGGTAGATTTCCATCAGTCAACGAGTTCATCTTGGCTATGCAATGTAACGATAAGGAAGCCGTCGTGAACGCGTCCCCAGAATTACCCTTCTTATTGATCGAGCATATGTAATTATTGTTTCAATAATATCCGAACCTATGTTCAATTTCTTGTGTGCGTTCGTTGTCACAATAATCATCAGGTGATATCGATGTGCTTTGAAGGATGTCGAGAAGGTGCGGTTGCTGAAAAAGAGGCAGTTAGTCTACCTAGCAAAATATTTTTGTTTCTTTATTAGTCGCTTGAGAAACGTGCGGCAGTTTTGCTCTTCTTCCGAGAACTTCCGGTTATCAAATATTCAGAAACTCTTGAAAAACTTAAAAAGGGTAAGATATCGATGGTTTTGGATCATGTTAAAAGTTATATTGGATTCATACAATATCGGAGCATAAGTTAACTTAAGATAAGGGCCATTTAACTTTCACGATGAATAATGAAAATTAGTAGAATCAGTTCATTGAGAGGGCAGACGCTTTTCTTGGGAGCAGATAGGATAGTTCTGACATCTGGCGCAGGACACCTGAACGACGCGCTTTTTTTAAAGACGATAGTCTTTCTTGGGGCCTTAAACGCCTAAATTTTGGTCTGTCTTTCTGTCTGTCTTTCTGTTTGTCGGCACGTCCCTCGATTCAGCCACCCGGCCAAAGTTGAACCACTTGCCCAAGGGCCAGCCACCTTGAACGGATAACTAGGTTCATCCTTGTGTACATTGTTGATCAAAAAGCAAACATTACGCATATCTGAGGCGCACCATCACTAGGTAAGTATTAGGTGCTGTGTTCCTTTAATAGAAAATGCATAGATATGCAATTCTTCAGACCCTAGTTTCTTAAGCTGCGCTGAAAATGCGACTGCGCTGAAACTTGTCATCCTCCGTGCCCTCTGCACGAGCTCATTGTTGTGTTTCGGTTTCGGTTCCGTATTGTACTGTATGAATGCCATGGGGTGCCGCTCTGGCATTCCTGTTTTACTCAGGCGACGTGTAAATGTAGTCAGGCGACGTGTGTGTGGAGAGCACTCGTTGAGTGCGGACGTTCCTTCTGCTTCAGCGCTTCCCGCCAAACCGCGTGTTCGGGCTGGCTAGCGTCCCCGCCGGTCGCGTTGGTCACCGCCAGTCTTCGCCTTCTGCTGCGCCGGGACTACCAGCCCGCAACACAGCACTCATGTTTCCCGACGTATTGCCAGATGGCGTCCATATCTCACGCAGCGCCTCTTCTATCCTCTTTAGACGACATTTGCAGCGACGCACGCAGATACGCGGCCAAATTTTCAGGTGGTCTTTGATATTCGTTTCGGCAGCGCGACGAAATACAATATTACCACGCCCACTTCTTGTCTTGTTTTGATGTATTCGGGTTTCACCGGCAGAGACGGTTATCAACGCTCGACGCTGTCCGCGAAGTAGTGTTCTAGAAGCGTCGCGATTGTAGTAGATCGGTTTGCTAAGATTGCGCCCCGCACGCGAATGTTCCAGCTTTGTCTAGAGATTGCGCCGCCACCAGCGATATTGCTGGAAAGTTCGATAGCGCCTGTATAAAAGCCGACGCGCGCGACCGCTTGTCAGTTGATCGACGGACGACGCCCTGTTCGCCGCTATCATTGTACAGCGTGCATTGCTGTAGTGCTAGTTCTCATTTTCCGGCCACAAGTTCGGCCAAATAAACAGTTTCATCCTACAAACGCCGACTGCTGTCTTCGTCGACGTCACGACCACGTGACAATATTAATCCGAGGAATGCACAAGAGCACATGAACGCCGAAGCCTGAGTGACACTAACAGACCCTCAAGTCAAAGATTAGCGTCGCCATCTTCTTTTTATTTGCTTATTTTTGATTAATTGTTTCTAGAAATACGTTACAAGTCCCCCAAAAAAGGCATCGGGTAAGGGGATAATCTTTTTTCACGGTCTTCAAAGGTTTAAAGGTAGCACTGGCCCGCGTCGTTTTTTGTGTCCCCGTGTGAAAATCGCGCTGTTCCAATTTCGTGTAGCGACTAGCTACCCCTTGTATTTCTGAGACACCTTGATAAAATTAGGCCGCGCAACTTAGTTCTAGAAGCTAATGACTCTGCTGCACCTTTATCCTTTCTTTCCCTCACTCTCTTAGGCAATAAGCCACTCTAGCTCAAAAAGATTCCTTCATTCCTTCATTCATTCCTTCGTTCGTTCGTTCCTTCGTTCGTTCGTTCGTTCATAGTATTGGCGAAGCAGGCGATTAATAGTAACTTGATGCAAGGATACCTCTATGCTCATAAAATTATTTCTGTCTGTTCGCGCCCTACTCACTCGATTGTTTCGCCGAGTGTTGTTATACAGTGGCTTGAGACAGAACTCAGACATTTGGTGATTCATGCCCGAGTCCAACTGGCTATTTCTTCAGTGTCCTCATGCATGAAGTTCGTACCTTATAAATGTAGTCTTCCGCCGTAAGGACAAATCTCTTGGTAGCAATGGTGAAAGTGACGTTGGCGGGCCTGAATCCACAATAGAACTCGTACTGCGTTGCAAGAAAAATAACAACAGACTTTCAAGCAAAAACATGTACGTTATTCTGCGCATTTTTTTTTTCTTCGGCGGAGTAACTCCTTCCTCCCACGACAAAGAAAAGAAAGAAAAACGACAATATGGATTAATAAACGTATTGCAAATGCATAGCGACATAATTGAAGAAAGGAGAAGGTAAAGACAAGTTCTAATTTTGAGCTGGGGTATTATATCACATTCTGAGCATCTTGAAACCAGTTATTGAAAGCCTTGATGAGTCTGGATGCGAGATGTCTGAACCAAGTACATCGCCCCGCCACGGTGGTCTAGTGTTTATGGCGCTCGACTGCTTGTTTGAGCCCCGTGCACTTAGATTTAGGTGCACGTTAAAGAACCCCAGATGGCCGAAATTTCCACAGTCCTCCAATACGGCGTCTCTTATAATCATATCGTGGTTTTGGCACGTTAAATCCCAGATATTATTAATATTAATATTGTTATTTTTTTATTATATTATTATTATTATTATTATTATTATTATTATTATTATTATTATTATTATTATTATTATTATTATTATTATTGAACCAAGTACATCAGTTGAAATTAACTTCCATCCGTGCACGAAAGGGCAATCTCATTTTAAATGCACGCAATTTTCATTGATTCGCAGTAGGACGCCCGCCAACTTGCGTATGATTTGTATCGAATATTTCTTCTACATTGTTGCTCAGTTCCAAACTTCGCAAATATTCAGTATTACGTTAGTGAAGTAAAGTTGACAGTGGCTGTTTTGCATTTTACCATTATTAGGTAGCGCGACTGTTCTCCGTCTCTGGCGACGGCATACTAAGGTTCGGGGGTAAATATAAAACAGCTGTTTTAACTAGGTAAATATGCAGCAACGTGATTGTGTGTGCCCATTGTTTTGTTTTCGTAACGGTCAGATTCTGCAGCGACGCTTCATGTGAACAACTTTGAGAACGCCTTTTGCCTGTAGCTAGCTCCCCTGCTCATGTTCATGGAATTTGACATGTGCGTGCTAAAACATGTGAAATTCACTTACTATCAAACTTACCCCTTCATTAGTGAAGCGCCCGCCGAGTAGCTCGTTGAGGCTATAAATTTCACGATATGGACCAAGAATAAATTTCTCCGCTGGAGCCAGCACTGCCGTTGACTGTGAATCTCTTGACGCGAAAATTCGGTTCACGCCGGCGTAGCTGTACCTGCGTGTGAGACAATATTGCAGCGCTTGTAAAAAATAAAAAAAAAACGTCGTCACTTTCAATTCAGCCTACAAATGCGCAAACATTTTCTCACTTGTTCACTAGCAGACAACAAAAACGAAAAGGCCACTTAAACATCGGCAGAAGTAGTTTGCGCATAGGAAGACACTAGCCCTAAGGCTTCACCGCAAATGCGCTTCTGCAATGAAAACTAGAATAGCCGGGACGGCGGCCTTCTAGCGCTTCAGTGCAGAAGCTTACTAGTGAAGCGGCTTTTTCTTGCCTTGCTAATCTTCAAATTTGTTTTGTGCCGTTAGGAAAAATAAACATCGCTCAAATGCAGCACCTCTTTCGTGCAACATTTTAATCGGTAATACGGGCACATGAAAAAGCGTACATTATTTTATAGCGACACAGAAATAATTACGCAACTAGGGAGCCCAAAGAGAGTTCCGCTTTAGGAGCCCTCAAATGTGAAAAAAAGGGGGGGGGGGAAGGGAGGGGCAGACACTTTTAAACATAGAAGACATGGAAGAGAAACACGATAACTGTCGTCCACCCGTTGGTAGCACGAAGCTACAATAAAATCAATGAGACCTTTTCAAGAAGAGCCGCCTCTCAGTTGGTGAAAACTTCATCCTTGTCTAACATTAGATACCTAGAAGACGCTTTTTCGTGGCGGTCACTGTGAATCCCTAGCCAACCAGGAGGCTACTACATCGCATAGTAAGGGTGAATTAGTTAACCCGAAGGGAACTGGATCACAACATGGCGAGCGAGTTCTGCGAATAAATTGAATAAATATTTTGAAAGAGCAGACCGTTTTCTTGTGAGGAGCTGGGATCGTTGCGGCATCTGGCGGAGAAGATTTCAACTACGCGCCTCTTTCAACGTGGCCTCCGAGATCCGCTTCGGGCACCGCGACGAAACACAGTTAACCGAAGGAGTAGACCAGGGTCCGCGAGCGGCGACGTGCGAGTGCGCACAACCAGATACATAAGTCAAGAATAAGGATAGCCTCAATTTTTTGGTCTCTTCAGGAAATTATAAAAATTTTCTCACCAGCTGCAATAGGACTTCTACGCCGGTGTAAGGAATCGGCAGGCTTTTCACTAATTTCCTTGCACTCACCTTGAGATGCGGAACTGGAAAGTGTTGAGTTCAGCGTCCACGAAGCTCAGCTGACCTTGGTAGTACTGCTCGTTGGCTCCACCGAACAGAGCCTCTCCCGAGACGTTGCTGTCGGCGCTGAAGGACAATCCCAGCCACGGCTTGGCTATGACTCGTGTGCGTGCCATATGAGTGAGTGGCGAGTGCGTGCCTAGTCGCAATCCGAACACGCCGTCGAAGGGCTCTTCGGTGTAGTTGTAAGCTCCGTGAACGCTCAAGGCATTGATAAAGCGTAATTTTCCAATTTCCACGCCACCTAGTTCTTGAACGTCGTCGATCTCATCGCCTGTGACGTTGCCACTGCCGAAAAAAAAACGTAGATACTTGCTATCCTTCAAATTCTGTGGAATATTTTTTTTTATCTCAAGGAATCAGCCAGTGTAAACCACACGCGCTCATGTACACTGTTCGTTGGAACATATAGACTATTATATGAACACGACAAATATGTATGCACCGAACTGCCGCCACGAGCGTGTTAAAAGTTTAGGGTTATTCGAATGATACATTAAGATGCTTGCTTGCATTTTAGCTATTCAAGTAATATGCAGTATTGAAAGCACCAGCCTATTCCCACCTTACCGCATGAAAAAAAAAAAGAAACTTGAAGGGACTTGTGAAATTCTTCACAAGTGAAATTGGGCGTAAGTAGTTGTTCGGGCGTGCAGAAGGAAAATGAAAAGAGAAATCGCAAGAACGAATACCTGAAAGAAATGTATGGGGATACTAAATAATATGGCAAGCTCATGGCTGACATCAGTTTCTGCAATCAAAGAGTGCAGTGCAGCTTTGCTTGGTTTCGGGTACCGAACGGACGTGCTGAAGCGACTGTTATGCATGATGTATTAATCACACACCACTGAAGATATAAAGTCGCTAATGCGACTAAATTCAGTAGAACGGACTAAGTGCACTTAGTAATAAAATAAACAAGGTAAATCGACTGGTCAAAAGTAATTAGGCGCGTGCTACACATTGTACAATTTATGGCGTGGTGGTGCCTACTATAGGTAACTGTCTATGTGGCATCGCTCGAAATTCAGGAAAGGGTTACGGAATAGCCCAACGTATATTTTATATGGTGCATCGATAAAGTTCGTGACGCGACCTTGCGCGTAACACAACTCTAAGGCGCTCAATGCTAATAACAATTTCGGCTGCTTTACTTGCCGAAACCACAACGTGATTACGCAGCACGCCGCAGTGGAGCGCACCGAAATATTTTTTTTCCACCGGGGTTCCTTTTAAGGCGCACCCGAATGTGGGCACACGAGTTGCATTTTGCCTCCATTGAAGGACGGTCCGTAGCTGGGAATCGAACCAGTGCCCTTCAGCTCAGTCTGACACGTTACCTCCTAAGCTACCATAGCGGGAAAACTCGCTGAGCGACAAGGCGAAGCCAATAACAGATTTATTTGCGAAAATTTTCGGGCAACTGCTGGTGAATTTTGATCAGTTGTCGCTGTGGCCCTCGACAAGACATGTTCTGTGAAATGGAAGTTGCAATTTAGGGTCCTGACGCTTTACTCGTATTCATAACCGAGGCTTTCGTACACCCCAGTTTTATAATTGTAAGCCGAGAAAAACGATATTTCATTTACAATTACTCAGGGTGCGCGTGAGCATCAGGAACATTGCGCATGCTTCAAGCAGTCTCTCACCTTCTGAACTCACTGAAGCCATTATGGGAGATCACCGTGTGTGTGGATGACTCGTTGGACTTGAATGCCTTGCGCCCAACTGCAAAAACAAGTGAGTAGAAAAAAGTAACGCGAGAGGCAATCTTTATGAAATCGGTGGTTAAGATTCGTTAAAGAATGCTCACTCGATCAAGTGCACAAAACGTATTTCAACTTTTAACGCAGACAGACAAACGGCGATCGATGCCCCAAATATTCAGAGTATTATTACCTTTATATACGCGCCCTTGCCATATACTTACAGGTATTCCCCCTCCCTTCCTTCCGCCCAGCGCATGCAGCAAGATGTTCTGACACACTTGGCCACTTTGGAGCGGCTGTTACTATCGTGTGTCAAGGAGTATCCGTGAAGGAATTCCGTACACTATGTCAGACCATTTCTGTTGGTGGTGTAGCGACCACCCGTAAAAATGCGCATCTTTGTGCCGACCCCTGAGCGTGCAACGAGTACGCACGCCGGCGGTACCATATCCACTGCAGCAGCCTATTATACGCAGGTAGCGCTCAGGCTCCTTTACAGCGTAAGCTGTCATGAGCTCACAAATACAGCCTATTTTCATGCCGTATTTGCCGTAGTCGTCCGCCGCCGCCAGTGTGGGTCGCAGCTAGTCTACTGATCGTGGCCTTGTATGGTGGCGCCATCGCTAGGCTCACATGCTGACTAACGAAGAGTAAAGCGGCGGCGGCGGACGCACGCTGCAGCCGCCACCGCTGCTGCCGGTGATAAGAAGGGAGCGATGGGCTGGCTTGCTTCACTGGGCG
Organism: Rhipicephalus sanguineus; assembly: GCF_013339695.2. Taxonomy (NCBI): domain Eukaryota; kingdom Metazoa; phylum Arthropoda; class Arachnida; order Ixodida; family Ixodidae; genus Rhipicephalus; species Rhipicephalus sanguineus. The sequence goes on from NC_051186.1 coordinate 96,564,366, forward strand.
CGTAAACAAAACAGCCGCATGGCCCATATTTTCTGCACTTCAAGCATCCCCAGCTTCTTGTGTCTTTGCATCATTTGGCCTTATATATCGCTCGTTCCCACTACACTGAGGGGCCCTCTGCCTCTGGCGGACCTGCTATTCCTTGTCATTACAAGCTATGCTACTGACTCTCTGCTCTCGAGCTGGGAAGACGCCCTTCTTTTCTCCGTCGGAACAAAGTGCGCACACGAAACTACCCTTTGAACATTCACGCTTACAGATTAGGGAGCGAAAATCAGGTAAGCGCTCATGAATATTCATCCACGAAGAACTCGTTTCCTCTGATAGACGTCTGGTGTGGTGTATTACTACATCGCAATATCATTTCTTGTTAAAGCGAAATCCTTAAATGTCGCAGCAAAGGCGGAAATTTACCGTCGGGAATGGCGACAAGGCAACGCGAGTGATGCAAGAAAATCATCACGTGATGGCGTGTTCGCATAACGGCAAATAACGTGACGTCACATGATGAAGTCATCACATGACATCTTCGCTTGGTCAAAGGTGGGCTGATCACGGGAGCAGTGCAAAACCATGCGATTTGCAGAAACTTGCAATGCCTCCGATCCCGGAGGATCAGTTCATCGACTGAGAAGAAAAAGAAGATGGCTTTCGCCTAAGATTTGTGCTAGGCGAATGCATAAGGGACCCTGAGATTTTTAGGAGCTTGCTCGCCAAGCTTCTTATGCTCGCGCCTTGTCCTCACCTGCGTGACCGCCGGCGGCACACACCACGCTCGGCGCACGCGCTAGTTAGGTGACTGCTCGAGGGCTGCACCTCTCGTTTGGCTCGCTTCCGTTCTCTTCGCCGGGAGCTCACTAAGTGAACACTCTTCGTTGCCGCTCTGCAGCATGAACGGCAGCAGCGCGACGGGCTCGCAACGCAGCAGAAGCTCGGGAAGATCTCGCCTTGCCAATAACCAGCCAACACATGTCACGTTACGCTCTCCGATGTGTATCGCATGACTGCAAACGTCCCACCACCATCAGGGGCACCTGTATCGATGTTGCCTTCTCGAACTTTCCATTGCGTCCCATCATCGATGATCCCTTGGCAACATACTTTACTGATCATAAAGGAATCATCTTTAAAAGGAAACGAGTCCCCAAGCTCATCGAGGGACGCCCTTCTTGTACTTTGTAAAAGAACATCTCTTGTGTATATGTAATGCATATAGTTCATCCATCATAAAGCAATCATCTTTAAAGGGAAACCAGTCCCCGAACTCATCGAGGGACGCCCCTTCTTGAACTTGGTAAAACAACATCTCTTGTGTATATATAATGTTTATAGTTCATCGAAATGTATGTATACTTCATCAAAATGTATATAGTGCATCCAGCGTTAAATTAATAAACATTGTGTATGTAATGCATATATAACAACGTTGTCACGTTTATAAATGATGGTAGAGGAATGTGTTTGAACTTGGTAAAACAACATCTTTTGTGTATACATAATGTTTATAGTTCATCCAAATGTATATATACTTCATCAAAATGTATATAGTGCATCGAACCGTAAATTAATAAACATTGTGGATGTAATGCATATATAACAATGTTATCACGTCTATATATGATGGTAGAGCAATGTGTCTAACATCATTCACTTCGTGAATATGGCGGTGAATTTTTTTTCTGGTCTGTCGCTTGGCGCGTTCCGACAAGCCATAATGTTTGTCAGTTGCTTTGAAGACTGCAGTAATTTATTTATTTATTTATACATACATACATACATACATACATACATACATACATACATACATACATACATACATACATACATACATACATACATACATACATACATACATACATACATACATACATACATACATACATACATACATACTGTAAATTCCACAGGAATTATAACAGTTGGACAAAGTTCGTGTAGCTACACGAAAGCTTTCGAAAGATCATGAGGTGTCTTGAATTCTTCGATGGAGCCCTGCATGTTTTTATTGCATACTCACATGTTTTCGAGAAGAGGTTGTACATTGACGTCTGTGTGAATTCATTTCAATCATTATCTCGCACAGACTACAAAGGCATAGCGATTTTATGATATGATATTGTAAACGCATGTACTCGGCACGTGTAAAACCGATTGCATATCCTTATATAGGATACACACAAAGACAGCCCTGAAGGCCCCTTAGTAATTATAGGCCGTTGTATCGGGCGAGGAGGACCGGTCTGGCAACAAGCGCTTTCATCCTTTCCGGCTTGTGCGCGACGGCGCGGAGTGTGCGGGCTGGTGCTTGGATTAGTGGCGTTGTCGAACAATTGTCGCGTGTTTTCGGTCGACCTGCGGATTTTGTTCACTTTTGTTGCGATGTCAGCCAGCGAAAGGTCAACGGGAAACCACCGTGCCATTTTCGGTTGTTCTAACAACTATAAAAAGGAAACTGCTGTCATAATAAGTATGCCACGTGCATCACGAAGCCAGGAGTGTTTGCGGTTGTGCGCACTCTTCAAGGTACATACATCGTTTGTGTTACGTTACAGGTTCTAAACCGGCAAGCGCCGCAATATATCCGGAATTCCCAGTGTTCCACGCAGTTAAATGCCAATCGGATATGGCCAGATTTGTCAACAAACATAAGCGATCAAGTGCAAAACATTTAAGTACCACTCGAGTAGCCACCTGAGTCGTTGTCGCTTCATTTTATTATTATATCTTAATATGATGTGTTTGGTCCACCAATTAGCTTCGTAGCTCGGCTCAACACGGTGAACGCTGCAGTTTATGCTTACCGGTATTAGCACGGACGAGAAAACCCTCACTTCGCAGCGGGGTAACCGGCATCATACATTTAATTTGTGCTTGATAGTCCAGCCTTGTACAACCCGAACATTGACTGAACGCTGCATGAAAAGAATGCGGCAAGATCTTTGTCGTGAGGTTACAGCTTCCGTAAGACAGCGGGGTGTATTGTATACGATGAGCCATATGAAAGCCGAATAGTAAAAAAAAAAGAGTTCTGCCACTTCGTGTGTAGGACAACTACCTCAGGAACACAAATTATTACGTGGTCAAGAACCGTACCCGACAAGTCGTGCAATGATTTACAACATAGTTCATAGTTCAGCAAGAAATTTGTACAAACAGTACGTCTGGTAGATGGAGTTACAAAAAAAACGCGAATCACCTCCGATGCCGATCAAAGGCTCGAGCCCGGGCGCGCTTCATGCCTCACCGGCAGAAGAAATTCTCTAACCATCGTCACCTTATCGCCGAAATCCAATCAAATATCACGACTCTTAAAAGTAATAAAAAAAGAAGCGCGCCGGCATGCCAACCTCAGCATCGTTTTTATATGTACCAGCACATCCCTGTAAATAGCTCTAACTTCGTCCATGCTGGTCGGCAATAAACGAGCGAGTAATAAGCGGTCACTTAAACGTTGAGAAACAAGATAGGCAACTGTTCGCGAGCGACAAACAGATCCCGTCTACGCCACGAAATCGAGACTGCATGCTCATGCATAACCGCATGTAGGAGCCGTAGTCGGTGCGACAGCATAAACACACCGTGAATGAAAAAAAAAAACATCGTTGATCCCTCCGCCATAATAATCGGAATAACACGAAAATAAAGGTTGCTCTTACAGAACTGAATGTTTACTGTACATTGATATAAACGTTTGCGCAATGTATATTGATGTCTGGCAGCTATAGCACGGTTTAAAGTGGATGCAACCACTTTGATGATTGCTGGTACATCTCCATCCCGACGACTAACGTCCGTGTTAACTGATTGAACAAACGCTTGTGGTAACTGTAGTAGTTAACGGTTAAAGCGTAATCAGAGAACGAGGTGTGATAGCCAGAAGAGCGTCGCATATTGGACGCAGAACTTGATCGCCATCCCGCGGCATGTTAAAATGTGATTGAACGCCACGGCTGGACTTAAGGAAACGCAAAGCGCGTCGCGTCGCCCCGGTAGCTCAGCCGCTGTATTTCTCGGGGCGAGCGCGTGAGCGGGGAACGCGGTGTCACTGCCAGGTGAGGCGCGCGCGCGTCGCAGAGCTATTTTTAGTTTGGGTTAGAGTGATGCTGTGCGCTAGGCCAACGCTTTTACGACGCTTGGGCTGAGGCCGCCACCTCGCGGTGTGTTAAGGCATTGACAAAATTGAACTTCTATTGAAAACGCGCCGAATGGGATGGACGTGTAACGCGTTGCAGGTGCTAATGGCGGAGACCACAGTAATTACCGCTCCCAGAGGGCAACACCACCCCGCCGATCGGGAGAGTGGTATATATAGAAGGCGCGTTTGTAAAGCTTCTAGTGTCTGTGACCGTGGCGCAGTGGATAGCGTGCCCGGCATCTGTTGTTGCAGACCGAGTGGTCGTGAGTTCGATGCCCTTTGACGGAGCTTTTTTTTCATTGTTATCTGATCCTGTAATTTTTTTCGACGTCATTTCCGTGACGGAAATACGTCACTGAAGTCTTGGTGGACCTCGGCATAAAACACTTTCGTGTCAAAAACAAACTAAAAGGTTACAGTCCACGAAAAACATTCATTATATCTGCTGAGAGTGGCGGCACTTGTTTGCCCTGCTAGAACAGGTCGAAATATTTACGTGGTTTTCCAACAGTCAGTACCGAAAATATTGATATCGACCACTTGCGACACGTTCGCGTCGCCGTATATTAAATCACTTACCCTGAACGGATCAAACCATTTCTGTACGTCTCACAGATTAATTTCCTACGTATACCGCATCACTTTATACGAATTTCAGTGCGCCAGAAAGAAAAAACGCCAGGCCTGCGCGGAAAGCGCGGCACAGTCACAGCGAAAGCTGGAAGAGCGGCATTTCTAGAGCCCGTTATAAACTCTCCTGTGGCTACTAATACAGGTACATTAGCAACGTACCCACTACGCCACAAAGCGTAATTTTTGGGAAGTTGGGAAGCACCCACCACGACATTATTCGTTGTTCTGCGGAGAAGCGAGGTACCATATGTAAGCGATTATGTGCAGCTTGTTGATGCGGCGGTTGATGACGAATAATTACGGTTGCGCCCTTTCTAATGGGTTGGAAGCTTTAAACGACCCACTAGTTACGTAATGGATATTGTGTGACGCCCGGTCGTTATTTAACTGTTCCACCACGCTTTATAACACACTTTAACCGGAGAAACGTAGAGCGGGAGAGAGAGAGAATTGACTTTATTGAGACCCTGAGGAAATGGATCATGGGAGCCTTATGGGCTTCCTTGGCAACCAACAGAAGTGCACTTGCGAGTAACCCACTAAGCTATAAATCATTGTAATTTTTGAGAAGTAGGGCAGTAGGCACTGTGCCATTTTTCGTCATTCTACAGACAACTGTGGTACCTGATAAACGCATGTAAGGCATTATGCGCACTTTGTTGATGCTGTGCATGATGACGATGAAGAATTATGGCAGAGCTCTTTGTAATGGGTTGGAAGCATTCAACAACCTACTCGTTGCGCGATTCGCATTGTGTGACGCCTGGTTACAGAATTCGCGCTGTGCGACGCTTGGTGCTTATTCTACTCTTTTACCACGCTATATTGCATAAGCTAATGTGGTTCCTTCTCGACATGAAGCCTGTATAGGACCTTTTTGCAAAGCAGTTTCAAGCACCGGCATGGCTCAGAGGTTGAATACTGGGCTCCCACGCAGAGGGCCCAGGTTCGAACCTCGTTCCGTCCTGGAATTTTTTTCTTATTTAGGTTTTTTTCTTATTTCGAGCGATACTGGTTACGGAAACTGGCGGCGGCGGCGGCGGACAACTACGGCACCAAAAACGGCCGGTGAAATGATCTCATAACAGCTTTCGCTGTAAAAAACCCGGCTGCAACTGCAGCCGCACGTATACCTTCCATGCAAACGCGGAGCTTCGCACATGCCAGTGGGTTGCCAGACCAGAGACGGCGTCACCCGCTAGGCAATATGGCGGGGCCCACGAAAGAATTACAGCATATCCACGGGTGAATGATGAAGAGCTTGGGCGAAGCTCCTGAAGCAATCATGGTTACACAGTGAAATGTTCAGTGGTTTCGCCCAGCATTAATCAAAGCGATACGCCGCTTTGATTACTGCACGCCATCTAGCGTACAGTGCCGCTGCTTTTATCTTCTTTTTGTTTTCTTTTCTTTCGTTTTCCTTCTTTTTCTTTTTTTTCTTCTTTCCTTTTTTTCTTTTTTTTTTCTTTTTTTGCACACATATTGCACACATCTCTATGGGACAGCGCGATCTAGTATATTGTCACCCAACTGCAGTTTGCATGCATCTCTATGGGACAGCGCCATCTATTGAATGATACGGAAGACGCGACGGCGGGGGAACGCCGGATGGAGCGACGACCGACCAGGTGATGCTATAAGGATCTTTGCCCCTAAAAAGGTCTATACACCGCACAGTATTGGATAGCTGATTCCCTAAAGTTTCTTATATAGATGTTATCTAGCGTTGATCGCATGAGCATAGTGTTTAGGCACTTTGTCCCCTATATTGTTTCACAGGAATACATCACTCATTCATCTTTTCGAGGGCCGACACAGAACTGACTGCGTGCCTCTCCGAGTTGAGCTTTGTGTACAGTCTAAACGGAAAAAGATTAGCGCTAGTGACCGACTACCGGAGCGGCAAGATTGCGAGACTCACCGCTGTTTTACCCGAGCACGCTGATACCGAGAGTGCTAAGCACATTCCATTTTCCAAAGCAGGGGAGGCTGGAGGAAAGCACTTCAACAAGCAAGTTTTTCTGGGCAACTGCAATCGAGATAGGGTTGCTGGCAACTTCAGCGAAAAGAAAAAAAAGGAAGAAATTTATATGCATAACCGCATCTGCCGATAAGCAATGAACAAGCTTTTCTTCAGTGTATGGGCTTTGAGATGGGCCAACAGAGTCGCCACGTGACCCTGGAAACCACCCCGGACAGGGAGCATGCGTATAATGTCCGGGGCGGTTTGCAGGGTCACGTGGCGACGCACTGCCGTCGATCCGGATGTAACCCGGACAGTAAAAAAATGCGCAGTGCTCTTCAATCATGCCGACCGAAAAACACGAGCAATAGTCGAAGCACCAGAAATGGCCAAGGAGGATCACCATTGTATCAGCATGCCTTCCCTTGTCCTGTCGAAGAAAGAATTGTGCTTTCTAGGTGTAGCACTTGATAGTGCTAGGTGAATTATGTATAACTTCGTAGTTTTGCACGCACCTGTTGTCTATTATCTGGTAAGCTTACTGTTATCAATTTAGGGTGTCGTGGACTGTGGAGAAGTGGCGCATGCGCGCAGTTATCGCCATAAATATGTGTCTCAGACAATGAAAATTCAGCTGGAAGTTAGCGCTTGTGTGTTTCGTGTTTTTTCGTCCTTCGTGTCTGAAGTTTGCGCCATAGTGGCATCATTGCATTTGCCTTTATGTACTTCAGTTTTCGCAGTGGAGAGTACTAGTTGGCTTCGTTTATTTTCTACACTCTAAAAAAACCTGCTCAAGGGTAACGTCAGCTTTAGTCCTCGAATCGTGTCGTTATTCCGTGAGAGGACCAACAGCGGCGAAGTGTGTGTCGCGTGCAAATTCGGAGGACTAGACCTACCTACGAAAAGACTAATGGCAGGACGAACGGCTCATTTACTCCTTCGGGTAGAGGTTGAAGGGAAGAAGATGCGTTTTTTTTCTGCGGCCCTTGTTTGGAGCACGGCTCAGCAACGTACGCGAAGCAGTGGTCGTGCATCCCACGAAAGCCTCTTTCAAAGGTCATGAGCTTAGCTCTCGGCCAGTTTCACCCATTGTTCCGAAACCCTCCTTTATATTCCATCGTGGTGCTGGTTGCACGCCACGATGAGATGAGGGGTGAGAGGAATTCGACGAACGCATGTAGCACAGATGACAAGAAGGCAGTGGCGCATCGGCCTGCTTACTGCTGCGATCATGAAAATAACGCGGGAAAATATTAACTTGCAGGGTGTTAATAGTGCGTCATCAATCATGAAGACTTCAAACCTAGTTCACCAATAAGCTTCATAATATTTACTGGCGGTGGCAATCGCGTAAATCTGACGGACGTTTCAGCGCTTATATTGGGTATCCTTCCGCACCGCCCTTTCTTCATCAGTATCGCTCACCGGAGTATCGAGTGCAGGTCGTGCTCGTCAGAGATGATCTCTCTTGCTCTTATTTCGCGGTCAGCGAGTGTTGCTATTTACACATACTACCAACGCAGCTGTGAAGAACATATTTCGCTGCATGCGCTGCAATTGTGGACGCGCATGCGGGTTTGTTTCTGCGTGCCGGCTGTTCATTGACACCAGCACCGTAACTTTACTGCGGAAAAGTGGACACCTCAGCTTACATGCAAGACTCCATCGCAGCTTCCTGTCTACAAAGCTTCAGAGATGGACGCCGTTATCTCGAGGTGTGATCAATTTGCTGGCTCTGCCAACTACGTGCCTCTGCTAATTTTGAAGGTAAGTTTATCGTTTTCATTGCCTTCGTACATTGTATGACAAAGAATATGAAGACTAAAAAGCACTGTGCGTTGCATGTTTCTTGAGCATGCGACTGCGCAATTATTTCGGCTTACTGATTAACCGTCCTCTTCTAGCTACTTTATTTTATAACAAAATTTTCTTTTTGTTTTTCTTCCAGGCAGGACTCGCCCTAGTTAATCGGAAACAGACGCTACATGAACTAACTGACGGCATTCATATCTCTTGGCGTTTTCGTAAAAATAATGTTAATATTAACATAAAAATAATGCTAATAGAATCGTGCTTTCCTTTTTTTTCCCTTGAACACTTCACAGAACACGGTAGGTCATCTGCAACAATTGAGAGTAAGATTATTGGCCTCTAGTATTTTTTTCCTAATTTCTTCCTAATAATGAAGATAATATCAGTGTTCCTAGCAGATTCTGGTACACTTGGGGTCATGAAGCCCCCTACTGGGCCTTCAATACTGTATTAACGAGCAAGGCTCGCTGGTCTTTTTATCGGCTGTACCGCCTCATCAAGGTGGACAGCGGCCCACGGCCAACACCACTTGTGCGCATGGCGCAGAGAGTTTTGGGAAAATAAATCTTTCCTGCAGATAATTGAACTCTCTCATTTCTGTTTCCTACACACACACACTCATGCATGCAGTGCTGAGTAAAGCACAGCTAACCTGAGCTAGCATGACAGTGTGGTGAGGATTGCCAGATCATACACAGGCGAATGATTAGCGGAATAATGGAGTCCCTTCAAAAATAGTTCAAATGTAAGAACAGTTAATCCCGAAGGAGTAACATTCGCTATCCCAGAGATGATTCTTCAGGATCAACAGTTGATCCTCGGGGAGTAGCATTTGCTCTCCCTAAGGATCATTTCTGAGGATCATCCATTAGTCGTTACAGGAATAACGCTTGCTCCTTCAGGGGACATTTACGAAAATCAACTGTTAGTACTTACCGGGGCAACCGTTAGTCTTTACAGTTGTACTATTTGCTTCTCCAGGTACTATTTCGGAACATCAACTGGTAGTACTTACAGGAACAACCGTTAGTCCCTACAGCAGTAACATTTCCTCCTTCAAGGACCATTTCCGAAAATGAACTGTCAGTCCTTTCAGCAGCAACCACCATTCCTCTTGCAGTTACTCCTTGGAAGACTAACTGGTAATCTCTTGCAGTGCATCCCCAAAAGGACTAACCTCCCTACGCCTTTTAGTCCTTTTTTTCTTAGAGTGTAGTGAACAATTTTGCCAGAACGTGATAATTTATTAGCCTGGAAGTCTGTTCGCGACACGCTTTCAGCGGCGTGTAGCTAAAGTTTTTAATGATCCTGACCGCATTAAAAACGGCTTTATGATTTAACATATATCCTTCACCTTGTGAACTAAAGGTATGCCAAATCATTTATCAATTTGTATGTCTACGTGCTTCTTTGTACAGCCAGTGCTTCGCATTTACAGCAGATTCATATCAATTTTGTGTACTCACAGCAGGTCGTCCCCTCAGGGCATGTGTTGGCAGGTACCCACGTGGACGCCGCCATGTCAAAGGCGACGTTGAACTCTTGTGCGGGAGTGCCGATCTTCATCAAGATAGTGTATGTGCGCTGCAGAAATATTTAACCATGTGAACCGTAATTGTTAAATCTTGTGTCGGGGCTTTGTTATATTATAGACCTCCTGAAGGGCCCGAGATGCCCCAAACACTTCGGTTCGCAATTATCTTAAATAGGAGCTCTCCATTTTCGCAACGTGCACCTGATGTATTGAATTATTGGCGGCAAACCTTCGTATATTTAACGACCTTTACTAGGACTTCAGAATTTCTCCATTAGGCAGTCAATGTTGCTGCTCTTTGAAGCCGCCCACGTATCTGCACCACGTCCTGTGCGACTGTCCGGCATATAAAGTTCAGAAACAGTCACTGGCGTCCGTTCTAGCGCGCCTTGACAGTGGACAACAGTTCTTGCATGCCGTCAACAGAAGACATCACAGCTGAAGGCGACGAAGGTACTGCTGAGGTTTTTTAGGAGAGACGAACTTGGACAAGCGGATGTGACAGAAATATCGCGTACCACGCAAGAGTGACCGACTGATTCTGTGTGTGCAGTGTCATGCGCTATCTTTCTATCTTTCTCTCTCTCTTTCCTCTCCATTTTTAATCTCCCCCACCCTGTCCCCATGTGTAGGGTAGCAAACCGGTTGTCCTATACTGGTTAAGCTCCCTGCCTTTCCTTCTCTATTATTTCTTCTCTCTCTCTCCATTAGGCAGGAGCGATTTAGTGTAAAAGATGGTAAAGGAAGCAGGGCCCCACAGCAGCCAATCATGTACAATATATATATATATATATATATATATATATATATATATATATATATATATATATATATATATATATATATATATATATACATACATGGCACATGGAAAGGTAAATAAGTGAAAAATTGCGATGATAAGGAGTGCATGTCTGATGGTAGAAAATGCGAATTACCACAATGATGGAAGCGTATGCAAGTCAGTCACGCTCTGACCGCCTTGTCTTTGAAGGTGGGAGCTAAGGGAGAAATGAAATAGCTATATATACAAAAAAACTGAAGAATATATCATGCAACCAACAGCAACACAAAACAGGTTTTGTTTTTTGCCCCTGTCAACCATTATGAAAATGCACATGGGAGCGCTCGCCGCCTACTAAGGCTGCTGTGATGACAACCGCTTTTCAACCATATACGACAATATCTGGCGCAGTGATCCGCCTATCTGCTGTTGTCCTTGTGGCCAACTTCGCAGCTGAACGCATCGCCAAGTGTTCACAAAGTACTACACTAGACGATACACGAGAACAAACAAGGTTATGGACAATTTTAACAATGTCTTTTCTTTTCTGTACCGCAACGTTCATTCCGTGCAGCTTGAAAAAGCAAATGTTAACCACAAGAAAAGTATTGGCGGAAAATAAACCACTTGCCTGATTGAGTGTTATCTTGTTTGTCTTCGAGTGTCCTCTGTTCTCGTATTTCTTCAAAACATGGCAGTGCGTTCAGCTGTGAAGCTACAGCTAAACCCTACAGCCATTTAAATTTGTGACCCAATTAAGGGAGCAAATATAGTTGTCGTTCACTGCGCAGCCGCACTCAGCCCATTTACATTGATGAATAAGCTCGTTTGTGGAGAACCGTGCTATGTATAAAAGAAACATATGCTGAAATATATTTCGGTACTGTGAGGCCTGATAGAGATAATATGTCCTTTGATAGGACTTGTGCTCTCTGTCTGCTGCTATAAAACCAATCCTTTTTGAAGGCATACATTTTTATTATGAATTTTTCGCTGGTCCTACTACTAACGATTCAAGAGAGCGGACTGAGACAGAAAGAAGCGTATATTTGTCCGAAGATTTAACCTGCACTGTACGCCTACATCTCGTTTTAAGATCTAGTATGAATAGCCTTTAAAACAAAATATGGCATTTTTAAACACACATTTGCTGAAATATATGTCGGCACTGTGAGGCCTGATAGAGAAAATATATAGAAAATTCCGAGCTGCGGCAATTCAGTGTGAGGTACCCTTTGAAACAAGTATAGCTTTCGGCTCTGACAGCAAACCAGAACAGGTTGCACATTTAAAGCTACAACTCACAGTAAAGTTGAGTGCACAAATCATTGAGAAATGACTCTCCACCGCGGAGGTTATCTTCATGTTGGCTGGCCAGAGGCGATGACAGACAGGGAGGATAAAAAAAAGATAATATATTCATGCCCAGGGATCATAATTTACAGCACAGTACTGAAGGAACTTACATTATGGTTCACTATGGGTACAGAGATGGTTCTCGCATCTCCATTTGTCCGTGCAGTTTCTTGAGCGGCCACATGACTGGAAAACGTATTGTTGTAAAAAAAGAAGAAAATTTGTGTAGCTTGCAGTGGACGCGCAATGCTAGAGAAGGTGGAGCTTAGAGCACATCGGTGGTCCTGGATGTTGCAGTTCTCCTATGTTTCGCAAACCTTCTTTCTTTTTTCCTCTATTTCTTTATTTTGCTCTCTTCTCTCTGTTTTTGTGTATGTCTTCTTCATCCCTATTTATTGATATTTCTTTCTGCTTCTCGGTCTTTTTATCCTTCTTTTTTCTTCCTTCCCTTTATTTCTCTCTTTCTCTTTCTTGATATGCAAAAGAGCGCAAATAAAACAACACACAAGGAATGCACATGACAGAGTGCTGACTTCAACTAACGGCGTATTCTTGGTTGACCTTCCTTATTCATGGAACACCATTATTATGAGACGAGATGTCCCCCAAAAGCACCGAACAAAAAAAATGTTCAACCCCTTTTTACAAACAAGTGAGCCACTGCGTCATCATGCACAAAACATAACATTCATCCCCAACGTGATGATGAAAATTATTGTTCGTTTTTGTTAATAGTATGTTAATTTCGCGAGCTTCCATTAGTTCAAGCGCTGCCTTATCCCGGCATCTGCGCACAACGGAAGTACGCTCAAAGATGGGGTTACAATGAAACTCCCGGCTGCGTATGGCCAAATGCCGTGACAGCAGTCTCGTGACGTTATAGTAGCGCTGCTACAGCCTCTCATTCATGCACCTGCCCGCCTGGCCGATATATCTTTTCCCGTCGCTCAGCGCAGCGGAGTATAACACTTCATCAACGCATTCGACGAATCGTGACAGTGTATCGTTGTGCATCTAGGTGGAGGTTCCGCTGCGGTTACTGCCTTGCATATTCGATGCAGTGTTTAGGGCACGAAAAAAAAACCACGTGAACACCTGCGCGATCACCCACCTTTTTCAGGTTGGGGAAAATCATGTGTCAGTACGGAACGATGGACAGATTCCTCTTCTCTTTCACTGGCGACTCGGCCTTCGGAATTTTAGCTTTATTCAACTTCATCAGAAGGAAATGCAGCCCTTGTGAGGCGTTGTACTTGCGCACCCAGACTGCTTTTTAATCTATGGACGCATGGCTTTTTTATTGCGAAGGACAAGGATAACTGGACCATGCTTGGAACGAAGCTTGGAATGAGCCGATATAAAAGGAAGTGACGGCTTCCCAGCGCGTTGCTGGAATTTCCAGCAAACGTGTTCGAAGAAAAAAAGCACACCTAAATCAAGAAACAATATGCTGTTACCAGCAGGTACCTCGTGCGTAACTACCAAATAATCTAATGAGCTCGAGAACACTGACAAAGCAAATGCTACGTTTTCGATGACATCATCCTTAGTGCACTCAAGAATAGTCATGAAATCATTGACATGTCTGAAAATTTTCACAACACAATCCTGTCAGAAGTTCTCATATGACACATATGCCTCGTATCCAACAATCTCGTGTGAACACATATGAATCATATGTGTTCTCGTATGATCATACGACATTATTGGATATGTGTCACGTGTCATATGAGATTTTTCGATAGGGAAGTGTCTTTATTTCCTTCAAAAACACGCCTGTCAGCTTTTGAAGGGTAAATATTGCTAAGCACTGGGGCGATTGAAGAACCGATGCAAATACCGTGCTTTTGTAGAAGCGCGAAATTATTCCATTTAGCATAGGTAGACTTCAAGTAAACAGAAAGCAATTCTAGAAAATCTGGCGAGCGCATTCCAGCCTCATTTTGAAACCATACTTCACCGTATGCTTTAATACAGTCCTGTAAACTTGTCATTAATAGTACAGATATTTAATGTGAACTGAAAAGGCTGACGTGAGACGGATCTGGTTAGTTCCAAGAACTGCGCCACTTGTTCAGAATTTCCAACCCTGAAGGGGTCGTCAATCTTTAGAATGAATGACTCGGTTAGTAAGAACTTGAACACGAGCTGTTGCCATGTTCTCCTTTCACAAACTCTCAGTCTGAGGGGACAGTCAAATGTATGAGTGTTTACGGTAAAAGAAATATATCAAGTCAACTTTTGTGTTTTATCTATGGTGCGGGCGAGCTTGTCCAAATGGAGGTCATTGCAAAGTTGTTTTGCCCTTTTTTCACCTTTGTTAGGTTACATTGGTTAAAGTTACAGTTTATTTTTATGCTATGCTTTACTATCTACCCTCCACCTTTCCCTCGTCCTCACCCTCACTTCCCCTTCCCACCACCACGCTGTAGTATACTCTACAATGCTATGCCATGTACTGCTAGCGTGCCTGGATAGCCGAGTCGTTTAGACACTCGCCTTAATGAATTTCGCCTCGCAAAGAAATTTTTCGCTTAGCATTTCTGTGTTTTTCTATCTTTATTTCTATTTTCTATCTCTCTCTCTCTTTCCCTATCTCTTCCTTTCTCTCCCTCTGTACTCGTTCTTTTGCCCATTAGAGTTATTGCATCCTGCGTCCCAGTCATCGACGCACGTGTTTTGGAAGTGAAGCAGAAGATGGAGAAGACAACGATGAAGAAGAGGAGGAAGAGAGCGCGTGCGGTTTATGGCGATGACCATTTTTGTTCGTGGCTCATGGAGCCAATGTTTTAACAGCGAAGCTGTTTATGTCGGTCCTAAAAACTTTGCTATGTACAGGAAGCTATACTCATCATGAACGGGTATTGGGTGACAGAAATTGCGTGAATCCCACTACACACCGCTGGTCCACTAAAAATGAAGAAGACAACAGACGGGTGGTAAGCACCGGTTAAGATTCCTTGACAGACGTCGTGATTAACCAAGTGATAAACACCATGGCCGCACGTTTGAGCTTCATTGAAGCATCTGTACGGAGCGCTTCAGCGGCTGGTACAACGAGAGAATAATAGGGGACGGGAAAAGAAACGGCAGCTGCGAGAAGACCCCGAAGCAGTGGATGCCCTAGACGAACGACGACGTGCCCGTAGATCTATGGGAGGTGCGAACGCACGGTTTCAGCGCGAGTTTTTGTGTCTATGGAGTTTGGATATCCATGTCCTGTCTGTGACTCTCTGTGGTTTAACTCGAACCTCTCTGCGCTGAGAAGCAACCTAGAAGCAACCAGTATCACCTTGCTAAAGGCTAGCGAAAACCCAGAAGCAACCTAGTAGCAACTTAGCTCCGCCTAGCTAAAGCCTACCAACAACATAGAAGCAACCACACTAGACTTCAGAATCGTCCCGCTTCACTGTTTCGATCCTTGCTCGACTTAGTGGAAGCTCTTATTGTTGTAGAGCAATCAAAATTACGGAACTTTTTGTGCTAAGGTTATCGTTCATATACAAAGAAAATAACGAACTTTGTTAAAATATTTAAATGGGCACGCGTTTTTACCCTTATTGGGTTTCGACGACAATAAAGCGTGTGTCTCTGAGAGTAAATAATCAACGGTAAAGGCGGCGTAGTTGTCGTTATTTATGTGGATGTTTATCCTCAAGCATTGTACCAGGCCAGTAGACCGAACGCAGCAAAAATATTCCCGCATAAGTGATCATCATTTGATATTCCGGTACTTCTAATAATTATGCAAGCCCAGGAATCGGGATCGAAGCTGAAAGACAGGATGTAATGCAGCTAGCGATCAATTCCTCCGATTATTAAGTCGCTGCGGTTCTCTTAGCTGGTTTTCGAGAACACGTTATCTTATAAAAAATTATACTATAATTTGCTTATAACCAATTATGTCGCACAAGACAGTCAAGTAGAGCTTCTGCTAGCGTAACAAATGAATGAAAATTGCATGTCCATTTTTACATTGACTATAAAAAGAACATAGGCGCGTCACAGTTCTAGGAATGAACTTTTCAGCAGCACTAACGATAGGCGATGTGATGAAAGCCACCATGTACGTGCTTGTTGTTCTCTCGCCTGCTTTTCTTTACTGCTTCCAAGATGTCCTCGCATCATAAACAATTGTGATAATGAAAACGCAGCTTTGTCACTCAGGCGAAAGGTTAACTTATATCTAAGTATTGTTGAAATCCATGTAGGACAAAGGCATTAGAACACTTCACGAGCACGCAAGACCTCGCAGGGAATTCTTCACCAAAGGATATCATGTGACCACCAGCGCGCAATAATACATTGATCCTCAAAAGAGGGAAAACAGCAGGCACCAAATAAAAAAATTGACCCCATCAGTGAGAGGTGGTTGAACAATATACATGGTAAAAACGGCTGCATGGTTTTATGCTTCCCTCAAATGTCTTTCTATTTTTAAAGCTGGTTGTCGGAATGGACGACAGTGATGAGAAAATTAAATGCCTTGTCAATGAAATGCACCAGTTGCCTGGCAAAGGCTGTTACAGCTATCATCCAAGAGCTCGTTGTAAACCCATTGGCTGCATTTCAGAGAAACTAATTTATACTTACATGACGCTCGCATTTGAGAAAAATAAACTGCCGCTTAAGCAGTTCTAGCTAAGTAACATGCAGAAAGACAGAAACAGTGTGCCCTCCTCTCTTGCTTCACCATTGATAGTTTGAGCACCGTTTTGTCAAATATAAATAAGCGTAAGTTATTGTAAGTGTCATTTCTATGAGAACCAATACTTTCTCTAGAGCAATGAATTTCGAGGGCCAATTTACGAACCTCTTTATTTAAGAACCGCGTCTGTCTGGCTGGCAACTTTCCTGATAGTTCTGTACATCTGCTATAAGCGCAGAGGCCCGTTTCTAGAAATTCACCGAAATCGGCTAATTCCTGTTTTACGTGGCGTATAATGCACTTAGGAGCTGTTATTAGTGTATATACATAATCCAAATAAAGATAAACATAAGCAAACCTCTTTTCAGTGATGGTGCTGCATCCTGAGATCCAGACAAGAATGACGAACGTGTGTTGTGTGACCAGCATCCTTCCAAGGGGAAGCTCCGTTCTCCAGAAACAAGCACTGAAACCTCGAGACTCTGCAACTGAGCCTTGCCAGGGGTGCGTGCTGCTTTGAGTATGGAAATGTTTTATTTATGTAGTGCATTTCGTTACAGCGAACTGACTCCTGCCCGAGTTAAAAACTGCTTAGTTCTGATCTCTGGTGGTTTCGTTTACGCGAACATGCGATAGGAAGAAGACGTTTGCCTCGGAATTTAGAAAAAACACGGCCTTCAGCATCGTTAACGACCGGTGCTTTCGGGAAAACTTTTTTTTTTGTATGAAAGGACAACGTACAACGTTCTGCAGTAGCGAAACCGGTCTTTTAGGGCGAAACATTCCTTGGCCGTATCTCTCTGGTCATCTAACGATATGTATTGATGCTCTCGTGATTGTTTTTTTCTCTTTCGATTGGTAGAATTTGCGTAATACGTCATGAGTACATGGCGAACGTGAATGGCAGTACATGACACGAATATCATAATATATGAGTCATGCACGTGATGTTCCCAATAAGAACGAGTCATTGTAACGCCAGGGCGGCCGTTTCATTCTCTTGTAATGTACCAGAACCAGAACGTGCTTAACGTCACCTGCTTTTCTGGCAAGCATGAAAGACTCATTAAGACACGAATGGCATTATATGCGCTCAAAACATAGTATGTCATGAATGGTGAAAATTACATGATGCATACACATTGAATCGTTGTGGTCGTTTTATTAACACGACATATACCAGAACGTACATGCATGCGTTACAAATGTGCGGTAATATATGACTTGCCATGACTTGCGTGGCATGAATGTCACTATTGACGAAATGGTAATGCGGTGCTCTGTTTGCTTAGATATCTCACTGTGCCTAATGTTACATGACAAGCGATATAAGCGCGGACATATACCGCGTCTACTCGCATATGATTTACGCTTTTACTGGACAACTCTCCGCCGGTGCAATGCAAAGGCGCCTTGCGTTGGGCACCTGTTCACTAGAACTGGGTAATTTTGGTGGCTACTGCTTTTGTACTGGTGACTGGCGTTGGCTAGTCTGTTCTAATTGTAGCAAGTGGTGGCTAACTGCCTGTTTATGTTAGCTAGCATTGTTAAATATCACATAGTATGGCGTAATATTGGCGAATCCCCAATAACTCTGGCTACGATGATGTAATCTTGGATATCGACTCACTTAAAGCTGCAATAAACATCACATTTGCAATACCATCCCACCAGCACCTATAATGTAGAGGTTCCCGACTCCTCAGGAATGCGCCGAAGAACACTGCTTATTATTCGCCTCGAGATCTTTGTCTGGCGACTTCTCGCGTGTAACGTCAAAGAGGGGACTCGGGTGCCCCTCTTCGCGCACCCGTTCGCTACGGGAAGGCTGCTGGACGCTGCCGGCCAGTTTCTCCTGCTCCAGTTATTGAAACATTAGTGGGCAAGTTTATAAAGCAACTTGTACTCAATTTTCAAGCAAAATTCCCAATGAAATCGAGCGGAGTTGCCGTCAGGAGCACGTTCAGTGTAGATTACTCCTGGTGTCGCCTCCTAGCCATCAATGTGTACATCTGCATGTATGGCGACGATTTCTCTTCGCGACCGTCCTATGGCTGTGGCGCACTCAAAATGACTTTCCGGCCCATTTTCGATCATTGATTTCAACATTTGGGCTTCGGCTACCGTGTCTGCGTTATAGCGCAATATACGTCTACCGCGAGCTGCGCGTGTTCTGTTGCCAAGCCTACTCCTTCGATTCATTTCCTTTGTTCAGATTTTTAAGCGCCTGACAAGCGACGTGTGATGTCATTCAAATAAATTAAATGGCCGTTACAGGCAACATCCTGTGATTAAATTCAAGCTTTGAGCAGCTGCCATGTAAGCGTGTCGTACGTACATACATGAAGTTTAAACAAGAAATAAAAAGGTTGAGAGCACTTTTCAAAGGGGAGTGAACGACAGTGATATCAAGTATTTCGTAAGTTGTGCGGAGTTGTTTTTTTTCAGCATATTGTCGCGGGTGAGAGTATAAAAAGAAGAAATGTATTTACAAAATATACAGACGGAGATAGAAGCAGCTGCTGCCAAGATGGAGGAACAGCAACAGCACGAGCGCTATTTCATTCTTCATCTTCATCGTCTTGTTGAAGCGTTCTTGTTCGTGATGGCATGTAACATATAACCCCCGCCGTTGGTATCGCCGTCTCGGCGCTTAAGGAACAGCAGGATCATGTGCAGAGAAGTAGGGCTTGAGGCGGGAGACGTGCACGATATTAGTAACGGGTACCGAAGATGACGAACTACTGTCCAGAGGAGCGATCTCGTACGTGACCTCAGTGAGCTGGCGTAAGACCTTGTAAGGCCCGCAGTAACGAGAGAGAAGCTTCGATGATAGGCCAACGTGGCGGCAAGGTGTCCAAAGGAGGACCAAAGAGCCTGGGGAATAGGTAACAACTCTATGATGGCTATCGTAGCGGGTTTTCTGAGACAGCTGGGAGGCAGAAAGACGATCCCGTGCGATCTGTCAAGCCACTTGAGCGCGAGCAGTTACATCACGGGCGTACTCGGTGAGAGTGGACGTAGCGGATGGTAGAAGAGTGTCAAAGGGTAACGTGGGATGGCGGCCAAACAACAGACAGCCAGCGGTGTCGTGGCGGGACGAATTATACGCGAATGTCACGTAAGGCAAAGTGCTATCCCAATCACGATGATCTGCGGAGACGTACATGGATAGCATGGGGGTCAAGGAGCGATTGAGGCGTTCCGTAAGTCCATTTGTTTGTGGGTGGTAGGCAGTGGTGAGCTTGTGACGTGTGGAACACGAACGGAGAATGTCCTCGACGACCTGCGAAAGAAATGAGCGACCACGGTCGGGCAGTAGCTGTCGCGGAGCGCCGTGGTGGAGAATGACGTCGCAAAGCAAAAAGTCTGCGACGTCGGTGGCACAGCTTGTAGGTAGTGCCCGCGTGATTGCGTATCGTGTCGCGTAGTCAGTAGCTACGGCAATCCACTTGTTACCACTTAGAGACGTTGGAAATGGTCCCACGAGGTCGAGGCCGACGCGATAGGAGGGTACACTTGGAATGTCAATAGGTTGAAGAGGACCAGCTGGAGACAAGGAAGAATGCTTGTAGCGCTGGCAGGAATGACAAGCAGACACATATCGCCGCACCGAACGGTAAAGGCCGGGCCAGAAAAATCGACGCCGTAAGCGATCATACGTGCGGGTTGCTCCGAGATGGCCAGCTGTGGGGGTGTCATGAAGCTGTTTAAGAACAGTGGAACGGAGTGCCGCCGGAACTACGAGTAGAAGCTCGAGGCCCTCGGAACTGGTGTTGCGTCGGTAAAGAATGCCATCGCGTAGCACAAACAATTGAAGTGACGGGTCCGCGGGATTAAGACGTAGACGGTAGATGATAGGCCGCAGGTAGTCATCACGCAGTTGCTGGTTGCGTATGTCGGCGAAATCGGATATGGCTAAGATACAGGCATCGGAATCGTGCGCTGACGCCTCAGGAGGATCCACTGGATGACGGGATAGACAGTCGGCATCCTGGTGCATTCGGCCAGACTTGCATGTTACGTTGAAGCTGTATTCTTGAATTTTCAAAGCCCAGCGTCCAAGTCGTCCAGTGGGATCTTTGAGGGACGACAACCAGCACAGCGCGTGGCGATCGGTAATTACCGAAAAGGTGCGACCGAACAAGTATGGTCGAAATTTTCCGACGGCCCAAACTAGTGCGAGGCACTCACACTTAGTGAGAGAAAACTTGCATTCTGAAGGGGAGAGGAGGCGACTGGCGTAGGCAATGACGCGATCCTGTCCTTGTTGCCGCTGGGCGAGAACAGCCCCTATACCATGGCCGCAGGCATCGGTGCGAACTTCTGTAGGGGCCGACGGGTCAAAATCAGCCAAGATGGGTGAGGAGGTAAGAATCGTAGTAAGTGTGCCGAATGCAGCTGCTTGGTCGGTACCCCAGTGAAACGGCACGTCCTTTTTCAGGAGTTCCGTGAGAGGACGCACGATGTTGGCAAAATTCTTGACAAAACGACGAAAGTAGGAGCACAGGCCGACAAAGCTCAGGACATCTTTCGCGGACCGTGGTATCTGGAAACCTTTAACGACTCGAACTTTCTCAGGATCAGGCTGCACACCACGAGCGCTGACAAGGTGGCCTAGCACAGTGATTTCCCGACGGCCGAAACGGCATTTGGAAGAGTTGAGTTGAAGGCCTGCTGCTCTGAAAACTTCAAGAACAGCTGACAGGCGGCTCAGGTGGCTGTCGAATGTGGGTGAGAATACGACGACGTCATCCAGATAGCAAAGGCATGTTGACCATTTGTATCCACGAAGGAGGGAGTCCACCATCCTTTCAAATGTACCCGGGGCGTTACACAGACCGAATGGCATAACTTTAAACTGGAACAGTCCGTCCGGTGTAACGAACGTTGTCTTTTCACGGTCGCGAGAATCGACAGAAATCTGCCAGTATCCCGATCTGAGGTCGATAGATGAGAAGTAAGCGGACCCGTGTAGGCAGTCGAGAGCGTCGTCAATCCGCGGTAGTGGGTAGACGTCCTTGCGAGTCACTTTGTTTAAGTGACGATAGTCTACGCAGAAGCGTCAGCTGCCGTCCTTTTTCTTTACTAACACGACCGCCGACGCCCATGGACTGCACGATGGTTCTATTACGTCTTTAGTGAGCATTTTGTCAACTTCACGCTGTATGACTTGGCGCTCAGCATGGGAGACGCGATATGGACGCCGTCGGATTGGGCTGGCGTCTCCAGTGTTGATGTTGTGTGTGACAAGAGCTGTCTGACCCAAGGGGCGGTCATCGAAATCGAAGATGTCGCGGTAAGATTTCAGCACGCGCCGAATATCAGCTGTCTGTGCTGGAAGGAGGTCAGCGGAAATCATCTTGTCAATGTTGTCATCGGCTGTGCTCTGTGGAGAAGAAGACCGAGTAGAGGAGGAAGAAGCATCGGCAGCGAACGCAGAAATAGCAGTTTCGATAGAAGAGACATTGGCCAGAGTCGTGCCATGCGGAATCAGTTGCGTGCACCAGCTGAAGTTCAGTACCGGGAGGGACACTCGGTTATTCGTAACTGTCAAAACTGTGTGCGGAACGGCAACGTTTCTGGACAGCAGGACGTCGGCAATAGGTGTTAGCATGTAATCACCGTCCGGAACCGGAGGTGAAGACCGTAAGTGCACATACGTAACGGCTTGAGGCGCCAGACAAACATAATCTACAGAGCACAAACGCGGTTGAGGTGGCGGGGAAGCGTCATAGTGGCATGGTAAGTCAAGCTGAAGCAAGCCGGTTCCACAGTCAATCAGGGCAGAGTGGGCAGACAGAAAGTCCGTTCCGAGGATAAGGTCATGGAAGCATTTCTCAAGCACGGCAAACAGGACAATTGTGGAGCGCTCAGCAACACTTATACGCGCAGAGCACATCCCAAGCACGGGGAACGTCCCACCATTGGCGACTTGGACGAGGGGTATCGTCGGGGGCGTTAAAACTTTCGTAAGGCGGCGACGAAGCTCCGCATTGACCACCGATATATGAGCCCCTGTATCGACAAGAGCAACAACGAGTGCGTCGTCCACTTTAACATCAATAAGGTTACGTCTGGTCGGAAGCGTGGTCAGAGGATTTGGTGGGCCCAAGGTCGATGCAGCGTCACCTCCGGGAGCTGCATCGGCTAGTTTTCCCGAGGCAGGTGGTCAGTCGGCGACGTTGGACGGCGAGATTGGGGCGAGCGAGACGATGGGCGACGCGACTGCGGTGAACGGCACTGATGGCCATGCGGGGACGGTGAGCGAGGACGATACGGCATGGCAGGGACGTCGTCGCTGGTGGCTTGAGGTGGTTCGCCGTGAGGTTGGAAGCTTCCGTGGTCAGTGTTTGGGCGACGGTTGTACCCATAGCATGTTTGATGCCAATACCACGAGTTGTTGCAATGGCAGGCCACGTGACCAACACGATGACAGTTGAAGCAAAAGGACGGTCAACAGGAGTCCTCCACTCGGCGGGATCACGAGGGGGCACTGGACGGCTTTGACCTTGGGTATATGGACGTGAGGGGCGACGGCGGTTCATCGGTCGAGAAGGGACTGGAGTGTATTCCGAATTCAGGCCAGCACTGGAAAGCTCCTGACGAACGAGAGCATGCACAAGTGGTACCATCTTGGAGCTAGAGTCACAGGCGCGGGAGCACGGGGAGGTAGGCGCCATAGCTTGAAGTTCACGGCGGATGATCTTCGCCACATGCTCTGCAGTTAATGGCGCCTGGACGACTTGTACGTCGTCACACGACCGCGTTGCGGCGGTGTTCCGAAGTCTAACAAAATGGTGGGCGATACGTCGACTTTTGGTGGCCTCTAAACGCTGACATTCATTGACGATGGCATCCACAGTGTCATAGTCCTTGCAGATGAGAAGATTGAACGCATCATCTGCAATGCCTTTGAATATGTGCCCCACTTTCTCGGTTTCGTCCATATCACTGTCTGCTTTGCGGCAAAGGGCAAGAACGTCCTGTATATACGTCAGGTACGACTCGTTCGACGTTTGTGCGCGAGTTGCCAACTCCTTCTTGGCCGCTGCCTGTCTGCCTGCAGACTTGCCGAAAAGGGCCCGCATCTTTTCCTTGCATGCGTCCCAGCTTCTAATTTCTTCTTCATGATTCTCGAACCATACTTTCGCTGTTCCTTTGAGGTAGAACAAGATGTTCGCGAACTTAAGTGTGCCATCCCAGCGATAGTTTTTGCTTGTACGTTCGTACATCGGCAGCCATTCGTCAATATCGACATTGTCGGTGCCACAGAACGTGCCAGGATCTTTTACCTGAGGCAGGACAACGGTTGTTGTTGTTGCGGTCGCTTCAGCGAGAGCCGAACCCTCTTCTGCCATTGCGGGACAGGCCAAGCGGCGGCCACTGCTGAGTTCCGTTGTATGCGGTTGTCACCCAGCACTTCCACCAAATGTCACGGGTGAGAGTATAAAAAGAAGAAATGTATTTACAAAATATACAGACGGAGATAGAAGCAGCTGCTGCCAAGATGGAGGAACAGCAACAGCACGAGCGCTATTTCATTCTTCGTCTTCATCGTCTTGTTGAAGCGTTCTTGTTCCAGATGGCATGTAACAATATTTTAACCCATACGTTAATAACTCAACGCTTGCTGACTCGTTCCCGGTCGTTTGAAAGTATGCTGAACAGAATTAGTGTAATCATACTAACTTAGGTAAACACAAAGCTTTCGCATCAGAAGCCGTAGTATGATGTATTCGCAATAAAATAGTGTAAATCACTCTCAACGGTCGACTCCTGATAGGGCGTCATGCAGTCACTGTACTGAAATTACTCACTGGGCCCCTTATGCATTCGCCTAAGATGACTCGAAGGCAAAATTCATCTTCTACTTTTGTTCATCGATGTTCAGTCGAGGTTCGTCGCCTCCTTCCGAATGCTTTTTGGACGTGACGTGGTTTTGCACTGCCTCCAGGATCGGAGGCATTGCAAGCTTTTTACACATCTCCTGGTTTTGCATTGTCTCCGTGGTCGACCCACCGATCACGGAGGCAATGCAAACCGACAATTTCTTGTGATGACGTCGTCATGTAACGTGACGTTATGACGTCACAATTATTGGCGGTCTGTGATGTCATGAGGACGTCATAAGGTCATCTCATAGTGTGATGATTTTTTGCATCACTCGTGCTGACGCTGCCAACTAGGGACGCCGACGGTGAATTTTCGCGTTTGATCAGGAATACAAAGCTTTCACGGTAAAATATTCAATCATGTCACAGCGCCGTAAAGAATAGCAATAACCAGCCAACGGGGCCAAAAGAATGGTGGGAAGGAGCTCTCTTGCTCGTCTTCCTAGACATATTCGCCAATTTTTCCTACTGTTTATCAAGCTGTATTATCGGTGGCAAATGAAACACGAACAGCAGAGCGCGTTCCCCAAGCATTAAGAACTGCATAATGCGAGCCGTCCTGTCATCACCATTGACAGGCACGCACACCCGATTAGGCAGCACTGCGCAATCGAAAGTATGCATCTGGCTCACGAGCGGCAAACCGCGAGAGCGTATCTACGTCTAATCATGAGGGTGCGAACTATACTACACGCGCCACTGCTGGCGTTTCATTCAGAGCCGATAGTACGTGTGACTAGTTTTAATGTGCATCCAACTCGCCCAATCTACGCTAATTGTCCGCGCAAACCCGCTGCTTGACGAAGTTATCAATTTTATTTTGTCGGCAAACGTTTTTTGTAGGTGACTACAATTGGGGAGTGGAGTGTGAGCTGTCGTTCGCCTGTATACATCACGCTAACTTTTGCGAATAAGCCGTAAATTTGATCGCGCTTCGCTTACAAAGCAGCGTAGACTCCCTTCAATTCGTTTGGCGGAACATCCGCGCTTTTACGTAAGCAATTTCAACGCCATCCAGCCCAGTGACTGACGCTGCGCACTCGGTGGCATGATCTTGACCGCGATGGCTCTGTGTATATAGAAGAACATTAACAGTTAACGTTTCTTAACCTCCTGTAATGCTAGCAGCCATATAAAGAACTATCGTTAGAAGAAAATACAGGTAATAGTCGAGGAACGCCTTGCGACGTGTCCGAACTATAACGAAAATCCTGCTGTTCTAGCCACAGCCTAGCAGAAGACAAAAGCAGAATCCCCACCTTTGCGTGACCGGAGCGCCGTTCGCAGCGCCCCCGTCAGTGGCGCACAAGGTGAATAGTGACACGTAGACGTGGTCATGAAGAACCGGGAACTCAAACGTGAACTCTTTACTGGGCGAAATTCTGCCCAGTAAACCAATGCCCCAAGAAACAATAGTAGCAGCGAGCACGATAGTCGATCGTGAAGGATCTCATCAGTGAAACGCGTCGAATTTTATGCACTCGTCGTCGTATATTCGGCTATTACGACGTCCCTACGAAGCCTGTCGAATGTTTTCAAATGCTATCACCGATTTTGTATCAAAGTAATAATGTCGGCTCGGTAATAAGACTTCATGCATGATGCAAATAGTGGTGCGCATCCTGAGACGTACACGAACATATCAGAATGGATTGTTCGGTGATTTATATCTGCACAATCTACGTGTTTCGTTCCATTGAAAATATTGAACATGAGATCGTTATGGTCGCCGATAACGTTTTGCTCTGAATGTTTGTTTTTCTGTGCGTGAGCTCAACAAACAAGGAGTTCAGTCCTTAACTTCAGCTTTTATTGTTATTGATTACACAACTATAGTACCATAGGGAACGACGTGTCTGTCCAATCACACAGTATATCCGTCCCGTCACTGCAACCAATCTGTACATTCAGGCAATTAACAAAGCAGAACTTGGCAAATAAGCTTTACTCTCATTCTGAAAATGCTGACAAGTTTTAATGAAAAAAAAATATTTTTTTGCTTGGCAAAACCAATGTGCCAGATGCTTAATAAATTGTGTTTATTACTAAAATACAAGTAATAGTGTTTTTCGGCCATCCTCCGGGCCAGTATTCACAAAATCGCGTTTTCTTTTCAAAAACATCAAAAAATAAAATCGGAGACAATCCTGACACTGGACATTAGCAAAGCCCGCCGGCCATTGGTCAAGAGAACTTCCGAACGAGAATACTTGGGAATTTGGTATTTGGCCTGCAGGTTCAGAGTGACGAGCTAAAAATTTATAGGGCGAGGGCTAAACCCACGCGTCCTTGCCCCGAGTGCTCGAGCGGCGCCTCGAGCACGGTGTATACTCGTCTGAGGAACACGAGGCCCAAATGCCAACTTGCGTTCGCCACCTCATCCGCTTCAACGAAGCCACTGTAACATCTTGAGCCAGAGGTCGTGTCCACCTGCGATAAAGGTGGTATTAGTGCAAAAACTGCCCCCCCCCCCCCTGGCTGGCTAACTGCGTATAGCTCAAATTATTGTTGAGATCCCTAACACTCTCCTCCCCCCGTCACCGACACACCCAGGAGGAAAATAAGCTTTATAGTTTCATCAACCTGTCTCAGTGTTTCATTTACTTTTCTCTAACCGTGCAAGACTGGGCTTGATGGTAGCGCATAACACCATTTTTCCATATACAGCAAGAAAAAAGTTTCCATCTGCACTTAACTGCCTCTCTCTTACTCCTTTTGTGAACCATGTCCACCTTTTACAAAGTGTAATGTGACGTAGGTCGGATCGTACATTTCATTAGTTTCAGCATTATCAACAGACTGCTGACGAAAGGGTTTATGACAGATGCCTAAATACGTCTTTCTTAAGCCATAGTGTTGCTCTTAAAGTCTGCAAGCTTCATCACTTCTGCACGGCAAATCTTTATCAGCCATCGTTATTAGTTGTCTCCTCCCCTTGGTACCCTTTCGCAACCTAAATGCTCCGCCGCTTATTCACCCTGCGCTGCTATATTTCTGCTTGCCAACATCTGTTAAAATATGCGCTACCCTCAGTTGCTTTGTAATCCAAACAACTTTCGTTTCTACTGTTACACTGATGCCACGCCTAACATTTCTGCAGTGGATTGCTGCATGACACTTTGCTGTTAAAGCGCCATAGTCATCTCCGAATTTTCGGCCCCAGTTATAGTACCGACTTTTAAGAATGGCGACCAGCTGCGGTCATAAATTCAGAACTTTGTAGGTTTTCGCGCGTAACTGGTGTGACACAGCTGTATCAGTCAGCCAGAAAACCGTTCTATGGCTGTTGTGGCAACTTACATTTCATATGCATACTGAGCCGCTACACTGAAAGACATGCACATCGTAAAGTGACGAACTTTTCTGTTCGGCCTCATGTTTAATAATAATATGGGAGGTTTTACGTCCCAAAACCACGATATGATTATGAGAGACGCCGTAGTGGAGGGCTCCGGAAATTTCGACCATCTGGTGTTCTTTAACGTGCACCTAAATCTAAGTACACGGGCCTCTACCATTTGGCCTCATGTTTATCGTTGTCATTACGTTATATGTAACTTACAAATAAAAAAATTTTACTAGTGCATCAAAGCTAATTTTGCTCAGAGAGTGCTTTTACTCGTGTGCTAGAATGGCCGTTTCTACACGGTATCTTATGGTAGCATGCTACATATATTTTTAATCTGCCTTTTAAATTTATACGGATTGGTAACACCGATGTTAAATCAATATCACGAATAAAGAGGCGATAAATTCAAATAGTGTGAATGATCCGGCCATAATGACTACTGTGAGTTGAAATAACGACTTCTATATTAAAGTTTGATGTACCTGTTTATATATGCAAAATTCCTGCTAGCAAATGAGGACTTGTTCATCATGAAACATTAGGCAACTTAAAAACTGCGAGTTTCAAACAGCGGTCAAGTTTCTGCTCGACCACATGCCGGTATTTGAGGTAAGCGTCTAATGTTCGTGGTCTTTCGTGTAGAGCAATCTAAATCGTACCTTCACGACGTAGTCTTCAGGCCTCAGGACAATCTCCCGTCCACCAATCACGAAGGTGACATCGGAGGGCCTGATGTTGCAGCGAAGCTCGTACTGTGGTTTACAGTTGCCAACAGAGACCAAAGCAAGTTTCAGTGCACTCTTCATGTACTGTTGCACATGACAAAAGGTGATGAAACAGCTCTGATCCCTTTTCGTGCATTTGGGTCCTGTTATAGCTGATTTATATCAATTGCCTAGTTTCTGGTTCTCAGCAACACTTTAATGTAATGCCGCTCACAGTTTACGCCTCCGCGACCAGCAGCACAAATTTATTGCATCTTGCTGCTCAACACCACATATTCCTTAAAAATCTATTTGAAAACACCTGAAGTCCTTCATCTGAATTATTGTTTGAAAAATATGTGTTTTATATCATTGACTCTATCAGTTCTTTTATTAGCGCAGTAGCAAGGATGCCGAGATGCCTTGAAACATGCTCCAGGACTAATTATCTAAACATAACATAATATTTTACGACAATAATTTTATGTGTGCTTCCTGCTTCTAAATATGCATTTAACGTACATCATATATCAAATGCTTTTTGGAGTAGCGACCGGCCAACAATCGGAGCAGCCTACGTATTTGTAGTCATATTTTAGTTCTCAAAGAAACTTCATTCACCATTTCTGCTGACTGTGTTATTCACTTTGTAGCCAGCAACTCATATTTCTGCAAATGCGGTTGGCGGTTGACTTAATGGCTGCGTGAAATCTTAACCATTTCATGTTGCATTCGTTCAGTCAATCAAAGGTTTTAGTTTAATAAACCAATACTTTTCGCTCTGGGTACAATATGATCGTGCTATGTTAACATCACTTGAAGAACCGTACGTATCAACATGTATGCGCCTATGGTTTCAGCACCATCGCCTTGATCGTACCATAGCATCGAAAATGATAAATTTTAATTAGAAATGTCAAATGTTTTTGTTTATGGTAACCGCTCGTTGCTTAAAGTTTAGTGCTCACGGTGCCCGAGAAATAATACTTCTTTATCCTTTTAAGTTTACCTACTTTGCATATATTTTGATCGCTTTCTGGCCTTCTTACTCACTGATGTCACACTTATATCCCGGAACTTACTTTTCCATCCTCGACCTTTCGGCCGGCGAGCAGTGTGTTGATCTTTTTTATTTCGCTGGCCGGACCTCCAATGAAAGGTTCCGTTGGAGCTGGTCGAGCCCACGATGCAGACTGTGGTAGCACCTCTCTCTTACCAACCACTTCGTATCTGCGTTTTTTGCAATACTCGATTACAAAATTTGAAACTCGGAGTACAAATGTGACGCTTTGAATTCGAATTCGATATTCATCATTTGTTCGACGCTTTGGAGCGCTTATACACATCGTGCGTGAAAATATCCCACGACTATAACAAAAGTTACTGCATATTAAAATTGAATATTTATTTTTGAGCTTTATATTTACTGTTTTGACGATAATATTTTAAAATCATCGTTCAACGATTACTTTGAAACTCATGATATTATAAGTATTCCAGATCACACAACATACATGGTACTGCAGGAAAAAAGACAGTGAGAATGATCACATTGTTTGAGACAACTGACGTCACTGCAATCAGCGTTTTCACGGGTCTGATGAACGTGAGTTTGTTTGCTGAAACGCTGGTTCTATCTAGGCAAGTTTCTTATAGAACAACTGTTTACAGCCTCGTGGAAGTACTTACCCATCCAAGTGAAACTGAAATGCGCTGTCGAGAGCATCTAGGAAGGTCAGTGAACCTTGGTAGTGCTGCTCATTTGCCCCTCCGAACAGGGCTTCTCCAACTGTTTCGTCGCGGCTGAAGTAAAGTCCCACACTAGGTTTGCTGATTACACCTGATTGAGCCATTTCTTGAAGCGTAGAGTTCGGGCCAAGGCGCAGTCCGAAGACGCCATCGAATGGTTCGTCCACGAAGCTCGGCACACCGTGGAAGCCAATTCCATTTACAAATTGAAGGTTTCCGAGCGACACGCCGCCGAGTTCGTGAGCATCCCGAAACGTGTAGCCTGTGACGTTGCCCCTGCAGAAAACAAACAGAAAGCGCTTAGATATACGCTGGTTTGGTATATAATATGATAGGATATGTTTAAAAGAAGGTGGCATTTTTTAGGGCTCGTTTCTTTGTTTTAACGAACCCTAATAAAATCGAGCAGGTAATGAACCCAAGGAAGGTATAAGGGACGTTAACTGTACTGAATTCTGATATAGATGTGAAGAATGTAATCTGAACGAAAAGACCACTCGCCCGCAGGGACCGAACCTGCAACCTTCGTATAATGCATCCGATGTTCTACCAAATGAGCTACTGTGGTGGTCGTCCTCTCAACCGCTTTATCGGGTATTTATGTGCAAGCAAAGCTGCGAGTGCTACTCAGCGCCGCTCGAAGCCATGATGGCGAGTGTGCAGCATTGTTAGTCATTGATAATCTACCGCTTTTATTTTCGCACCATGCGTCTTGTCTTTCTGCATAAAAATTACAGCATATCCACGGGTGAATGATGAAGAGCTTGGGCGAAGCTCCTGAAGCAATCATGGTTACACCGTGAAATATGCAGTGGTCTCGCCCAGCAGTAATGAAAGCGATACGCCGCTTTGATTACTGCACGCCATGCAGCGTGCAAGGTGCCGCTGCTTTTTTCTTCTTTTTTTAACACCAAAGTGTTTTATGCCGGGGTCTACCAAGACTTCAGTGACGTATTTCCGTCACGGAAATGACGTCGAAAAAATACACACAATCAGGTGGCAAAGAAAAAAAGGTACACTCAACGGGCATCGAACCCACGACCACTCGGTCCGCAACAACAGATGCCGGGCACGCTATCCACTGCGCCACGGTCACAGACTCTGGAGGCTTTACGAGCGCGCGTTTTATATCTACCACTCTCGCGGTCGGCTGGGTGGTGTTGACCTCTGGAAGCGGTAAAGTAAAGTAATTCGTCATTGCTGTGGTCTCCGCGACTAGCACCTGCAACTAGTTACGCGTCCGTCCTATTAGGTGCGTTTTCAATAGAAGTTGAATTTTGTCAATGCCTTAACACATCGCGAGGTGGCGACCTTTGCCCAAGCGTCGTAAAAGCGTCGGCGTCGGTCAGCATCACGCTAATCCAAACCAAAAATAGCTCTGCGAGGTGCGCCTGCCTCACCTGGCTGTAAACCGCGTTCCATGCTCACGCGCTCGCCGGGGCGGCACGACGCGCTTTGCGTTTCCCTCTAGTCAGGCCGTGGTGTTCAATCACATTTTAACATGCCGCGAGATGGCGACCAAGTTCTGCGTCCAATGTGCGACGCTCTTCTGGCTATCACACCTCGTTCTCTGATTGCGGTTTCACCGTTAACTACTACAGCTACCACAAGGGTTTGTTTAAGCTTTAACATGGACGTTAGTCGTCGGGATGAAGATGTACCACCAGTCATCAAAGTGGGTGCATACACGTTAAACGGCGCCACTAGCTGCCAGACGTCAATATACATTCTGCAAACTCTCTTATATCAATGTACAATAAAGATTCACTTACTTCTCCAAGGGCACGCTTTTCTTTCGTGTTATTCCGATTCCTATGACGGAGGGCTCAACCGTGTTTTTTCCTTTCTTTCTTTTCTCGTTTTTTCTTTTCTTCCGTTTTTTCTTTTTTCTTTTCTTTCTTTTTTTGCACACATATTGCACATATCTCTATGGGACAGCGCCATCTAGTATGTCGTCACCCAACTGCAGTTTGCATGCATCTCTATGGGACAGCGCGATCTAGTTAGTGATACGGGAGACGCGACGGCGGGGGAACGCCGCATGGAGCGACGACCGACCTGGTGATGCTATAAGGAGCTTTGCCTCTAAAACAAAGAAAATGCTGTTGTTGTCCTGTATGAAAAACTCTCTACAAATATTTCACGCTCATTCGCGGCTCACCCTGCGTTCTAAATATTTTAAGGAGTA
Organism: Rhipicephalus sanguineus; assembly: GCF_013339695.2. NCBI lineage: Eukaryota > Metazoa > Arthropoda > Arachnida > Ixodida > Ixodidae > Rhipicephalus > Rhipicephalus sanguineus. The sequence continues at coordinate 96,597,116 of NC_051186.1, forward strand.
CAGGAGGTGGCAGGCCGCGACTATACTTTTTCAACGCCTTCGCTACGGGTGACCTAAGGTTAAGCAATTATATTTTATGTCAAGTAATGTGAAGAAATATCGAGCTATTGGCATTTGGAGATCATCTTAAAATAAGTAAAGCACTGAAAGGCATAATTCGAATTTACGGGGGTTGTTTTTAACATGCTCCACACAAACGACCCGGTTTGTGGACTCGCATTCTATCTGAAAATAAAAATTTCGTCATAGTGTTTTCTTTTTTTTGCAAGTGTGGCGTGGTAATAAGATTTTGCATACTGCATCTCCCTTCCTAAGCTACGTTAGTTTTCGTTTTTGAAGACGATTAGGACGTGTCAATAGTTCAGCATTAATATATACCTTGTTATCAATCTTTTAAGTTTCGGGGAAACGTGACGTAGACTTGGATAGTATTAGCTCGGCAACTATTCAACTGCAGAGGTTCAGAGAGTTTCAGACTGTTTGGTGAGTCAAGTTGCTCATGCACGACGACGTAAGCTTGCTCATCTTTTTCGCCATAGGTGACATTGCCAAGGTGATATAAAATGGAGTTGCTCAAAATGTGCTTTTTCGTGGTGTCTGTTCCTAAAGGTGTTTAGTTGGACAAAGAGCCTGGCACCTCTGATCTTTCCCCATCACCAATACACAAATGCCCAGTGCTCGTTATTCCTTCAAATGTTCTTTGTCTTGTAGGTCGTCGCGTGTATCGTCGCGGTATTTATAATCTTATGAGTCAAACATCAAAAATAGTGCACTCAGAATTTCGCACCATGCCTGAAAATATTGTGCGCGCCTTTCTCGAACACTGGAAATTCTTTTTTAAGATCTTCGAGACAAAGAAAACTCGTCAGGGCCTCGTTTACAACTATGCGGTAGCACCAACCTGCCAAAGTCCGTGGCACCGTCTTCCCAATCGCTGCTCTGCGTCGTCGACTCACTCCAGTCATACATCTTGTGTCCAACTGAAGAGGGTACAAAGTAGGCGTAGTTTAGAGAAGTGATTATTCCAAGACGTACCTTTAGTAAAAATGCGCTTTCACGTGATTAGCAAGCGTTATGTCGCTGTGACACTCACCGCCAAGCAACGATGACTCCCTCTAATGGTAAGCCTGCGTTTTCTTCTTAGCTGTATAGATTTTTTCTTTGTTTTAATCTTCTCCCATCCTCCGCCAGTCAACAATAGAATACCGTATTTGTACTCCTCTTGAACCCTCCTACCTCCCCCCCCCCCCGCCTTTCCTCCTTGACTCACCACATCGAATGCTGGCTCGAAACCTCTGCTTAAATTTCTGCATCGCATATACTATATTATGTGGCATTGTTTTTATTGTGAGTGCGTCACTGGCACACCACGAAAAGCTTCATAAGAGACCCAAATTACTGACGCCATGTTTTTTCATTTTGGCGCTAACCGTTTTCGTAACGCTTTGGGACCCTAATTCAGGTGTGACTTTTTAGTGTATTTTATTCCAAGTATGTGTCACTATGCACGTATCGCTGAGCCGTGCCCCTGCCGTCTTCTGGATTTGCAACATAGACAACGACACTGAGCAAAGCAGAAAAGTTGATGTTCTGAAAAAAAAGTAAGGTTATGTTATGTTAGCAAAATCAGCGAAATAGTGAAGAACATTTGAACGAGAGGCGTCTACAAATGCCGACGTTTGGATGACTAGCCATCGTTTGGTAAAAACATCTCAAAGAAATAATGTTTCCTTTTATTTACTGAATATACAACTATCGGTATATAGAGTACTGCTCAATGCGGAACAAAAGCAAAGCTTATTTTAAAAAGGAGAGGCAAATGTCAACCATATCGCGCTTCAGTCAGCGCATTACCATGCCGCGCCGTGGAAAAAAACACCAAATAAAATCGTACAGGAGCAATTGACCACCCTCTCTTATGGGACTACACGCTTTCATAAAGCTCATTCTTGGAGCCACCATCACCTTAACTCTGACGAGCATTGTGAAATCAAATTCTGCCGATTGTTTTTGCGCTTTCTTATCTCGTGTTTTTTCAGTCTAAGCGAACGCGAACTCAGCGGTCTCTGCAATCTGTGTTATCGCAACATAACGGGCATTTATCGCAGACAGTATTTTGCTTTCGAGGCATGAAGACTGCTTCTTTATACATTTGATTTTGTCTACTGTCAGTCAGCTTCCAAGATAGAGATATATCAGCATCCGTGTTTTTTTACTTCTACTAAACATCATGTGACATCAAAATGGCCGCAGACTGAATAACAAAGTTTCCTCTACCGAAATAATGCTCTAGGAAAAGTTTCAAAGGAAACTTTCGCTAACTCGTTCTGAAAAAAAATGCAGTTACTGAAATATAGCTGTTTAACGTTGTGACAGAGTTGAAGCAAGCCTCGATACAATGTTGCTCCGATATACATACAGCAGGGTTCCCCTTGCGTGCAGTAGTAGGCAGGAACCCACGTAGTACCCGCCGGATCCAGCATGACCCTGAATTCTTGTGGCGGTGTACCTATCCTCAGCATTGCAGTGTATGTGAGCTGCAATATACACCACAAAAACAGTTTTTTGCAGTTGGCAGTTCAGTTTTATGAATAGCGTCAGTGGGGCTTGCGACAGTAACTCCCAGGTGAACTGGCTCATCGGCATTATGCAAACACTGGTCTGGATGTATCGCAGCAGTTGTAGGCATACGGTAACGCTAGTGGAATATTTAGGAAGTCGTTCTTCACTTTTCTCTGAAGTAGATATTATCTGGGATACGAAAAGCTCTGGCAGTAGCCACGAGTCATCTTCTAATGTAGTTTCGCTAAGGGGAACGTATTGTTAAACATTTTTATTAGTCAAGCATTTTCTAGCGAACCTTTGTTACTTTGAGCGTTCCTGTCTATCTATCTATCTATCTATCTATCTATCTATCTATCTATCTATCTATCTATCTATCTATCTATCTATCTATCTATCTATCTATCTATCTATCTATCTATCTATCTATCTATCTATCTATCTATCTATCTATCTATCTATCTATCTATCTATCTATCTATCTATCTATCTCGCTGCCTAAGTTTGGGTGGTCTCATGATCGCCTCCTTAACTTGGTGTAGACCAAAACTGGCATGGGAGGGTAAGAAAATTTTACGAATGTAACTCTCGGCTCATGACATGAAACACGTGAAAATCCTGTCGCGTACGTGGTCAAAACCTTTCCACCAGACACGTGTGGCACATCCCCGTTGACCACCGGCCGCGGTGTATGGGTGTGCGCCACAGGTTATGCCAGTTTATATCTACCGAGGAATGGCGAGAGCAGACAGTGGTAATGTAAATGCGAGAGCGTTAAGAAAAACCGACATCGGCAGCGTTGACCCCACGAATGGAAAGACTAAAAATTAAGGTCCCAGCAGGAATCGCACCGAATCGTTCTCCGTGGCAAGCAGGTATTCTACCACACAGCCACGCCAGGTCTATAAATTGGTTTGGAAAAACAGTTTATGCAGGCGTAATGTTGGTGCAATGTCGGTTGGGGTTGTGGCCATCGCTATCTAACCCACGACGCATGGGATCTGCCGAATTTTTATCGACCGTGTGCAATATCGAAAAACGCCGTACGACGACAGAATTCATACAATGATAGCTACTTCGATTACGAAGTGCACTGTAAAGGTGAAGGGAAAATGCGAACTCTCTGTGCGGGTGCCACTTTAACTCATCTGTTCAAATAAACTTTTATTAGCTACACTTCTTAATTTTTATAGGTGTTTCATAGCGGTTCATTTCATATCTGACATCAGATCTGGCTAAAGAATACTTAACTTATTACGTTATCAAAGGTGGTATGCTGACACAGACATATCAAGCACCCTACATGTCACTTGCTCTAGACGTTCTTGGGTAATTTTGTACTGCATTAGGAAGGAACCTTACCAAAAGCTTTTCAGTTGGATTTTATGACTCAAGCTACAAAGGAAACGTTACAGTGCAACCAAAACAGTGGTTAAATGAGTTGTTGATTGTGTGCAGCACAAGCCTGTAAAATTACAGCTTCAGCGGGCATTCAAATACTTCACTGATTGAGGGAACTCGCAACTAAGCTCTAGGGTCTCGTTATGTATGGACGATAACAACGCAGTCACAATAAGGCCGTTATGAAACACAAAATATTTTAATTAGTCTCTGTCGACCCTCTCACCTCATGCTTTTGAAATCGGAACGCTATGAAAGTTATGGCGGATCAGAAGGATTGTTCGCGTATACTTACATTTTTGTAGTTGACCAATGGTACCGACACAGTTTTGTGAGCTTCACCGGCAGGACCATTGCTTGTAAGAAAAAAAAAAAAAAAAACGAGAGTGTATGCTGGGGATGAGCAACGTTTGCATTTTCTAGTTATTTAAAATCCTTGATCACAATGCAGACAAATTGAAATTGCACGAACATTTAGGTCACTGTATTTGCTTATAAAAAGGAAAGTTTTCTAAAGGTGAAAGGCGGAATAGAAGTGATATTTAGAACGAAAACACAAAAAGAAGATAAGCATTGCTTCAAAATTTAAGACCAATTGCACATTCTGTAGGCGTAAGTCCACTTAGCTGAATCAGTAACTAGCGCAATAATTTAATATAAAATATAACATTCGTACATTTGTGCCGTTTTCAAATTCAAAGCAGTAGCCGACTTTAAAACATATTAAACCGCTAGAGTTAAGTTTTTTAATAAACCCAAGTAGCATTTCGCCTGTAGAGAGACAACGTCCATAAAATAAGACGCCTTGGTTACTGTGTGGTTAATCTTCGAATGATTTTTTTTAAAGCGATAGCGTTAAAGAGCTCGTATCGCCGAAATTACAGTGTCGGTGTCGTTGGTTCTGAGCAAAAAAAACGAGAATGATGCAAATGAAATAAACAGTAAATATCTTCGGTTCGAAAGAGAATGGAATCCAGGCCTTCTGCGTAACAAGTAGGTCCTCTACCATGGAGCCACGTCATTGCTCAGAAGTGTTTCAAAAAAAAAAAAAGACACACTTCATGTACTACGGGGAGTCTCCTTAAAGGGCCTCTCACCAGGCCACATAGCAAATTTTAGTTAGACGCTGGAAGTTGTTGTGTGCCGAATTAAGAGCAGTATGCCGCAAGAATTTTTCAAATCGGTTCATTAGGAGCTGAGACAAACAATAATTTGAAGCGGCGCGAAACCATGACGCGAGGAGGCGATTTTCAAAGCCTTGCCACTCGCCCCTTGTAGCCTTCGCCAACCAAATCCCTCTCTGCCCTCTTCACTTGACACATACGCATGAACACGTCATGCGCATGCATGGTCACGTGCGCATGACCTGCCCGAGGCAGCCCGAGCACGCGAGCGGCGTTGCACGGCCGCTACCTTTTTAAAGACGATAGTCTTTCTTGGGATACTTAAACGGAGAAATTTTGGTCTGTCTTTCTGTTTGTCGGCACGTCCCTCGATTCACCCACTCGGCCAAAATTGAACCACTTGCCCAAGGGCCAGCCATCTTGAACGGCTGACTAGGTTCATAGTTGTGTACATTGTCGATCAAAAAGCAAACATTACGCATATCTGAGGCGCAACAACACTAGGTAAGTATTAGGTGGTGTGTTCCTTTAATAGAAAATGCATACATACGTAATTCTAAAGACCCTACTTTCTTAAGCTGCACTGAAAATGCGACTGCGCTGAAACTTGCCTTACTCCGTGCCCTCTGCACGAGCTCATTGTTGTGTTTCGGTTTCAGTTCTGTTTTGCACTGTACGAATGCCGTTGGGCGCCGCTCTGGCATTCCTGTTTTACCCAGGCGACGTGTAAATAAAAACGTTTCTTCTGCTTCAGCGCTTCGCGCGAAACCGCGTGTTCGGGCTGGCTGGGGTCCCCGCCGGTCGCGTTGGTCACCACCGGTCTTCGCCTGCTGCTGCGCCTGGACTACCAGCCCGCAACACAGCACTCATGTTTCCCGACGTATTGCCAGATGGCGTCCATATCTCATGCAGCGCCTCATCTATCGTCTTTAGACGACATTTGCAGCGAAGCACGCAGATACGCAGCCAATTTTTTTTTTTTTTTATGTAGCGGCCGTGGGCATTGTGTCGTCGTTCTCTGTGGTTTACTGCCTCTTTCTGCGGGGCGGGCATGAAAGTTGCGACATTTGTACGGGCACGAGAGCGGCGGTATCATGAGCCAGTGCCGCATTAACGTTTACTTGGACGCGTTATAACAAATTAGCATAATGAGTGCTCGAACGCGCCAGAACATTACTTTAGTTTTCAGGGCTGGCGTTAGTTTCCAGGGCTGGCGTCTGCTCGATGCGCTAACCGCAGGGACACGAACGCATGGGAAACGGAGGCACATTAGCCCCGCATCTCGCTGCAGTTCACGAAAAAAAATGAAAAATACGCACACATTCATTTTCTCATTATTTCGCTCAAGTTTTATTAATCTATTCAAGCAACAAATTACACAAACTACACATGTCGTGTCAAATAACTATCGCAGTGTCACGTGCTACTGTTGGCGACGTAAGAGCACAGTCGTCTACGTATAGGAGCGACGTCACAGCACTACAATCTACGTAGGGCCATTTTCTCATGTACGTCATCCCCTCATTTTCTGGGCGCGCGCCCGCGAGAGGAAAGGCAAGCAGCGTTCACCTTAAAATTTGACCCATTTCCGCGGCGCGTAGCATTGCAAATTTTGGCAGACGTGATCGGGAACGCCCAGTGGATGCATTGCGCTCGTTAGCTCAAAATTCTCAAACCTGGTGAGGGGCCCTTTAACACATATAATATTGCGTGGCAGAAGCGGAGAATCGCGCCAGGCCTCAGAACATGTGAAGTGCGCAACGATTGGGGGTTTTAAAGACCCATCCATTAAAAAGCGTTTAAGCATATTTAATCATCGTGAGCACCACAATCATCAACAAAGGGATCAGCTAGGTAGGTTCGCGCGTTGCCTTACGGACGCGTAGTGGGTCCTTCCCTGATTCGGAAAAGGAAGAATTTTGGCGTAGTGGGAACTCGGCAATTTTACTTGCAGTAGGCATTACACGTTATTTCGAAACGGCCAATGTTACGTGCACAGACGTTTGTTTCCTTGCGACACAGTTGAGGCATGCACCGAGAACCGAAGGCAGGCTAGTAACTGGGAAGGCGATGCTCACGGTGCCCAATTACGCTATCGCATTCTACTGTTGAAGGCAAAGCTGAAGCTTCCTCCAAATTTTTTAGCGGTGGGTCCAAGAGCTTTCGAAATCCTGGCAACTTCCGGTTTATTCCGCCTTCCCAGGCCGTATAGGTTAATGAACAATGTTCATGAAGCCTTTTACAATACCCAAGTATTCTATTGTGAGCAACAACAAGCACATGCACACAATAACCTTTACTGAGAGAACAAAAACGCAGTACCACACCTTGAGGGATGCGCCACACAAGGTCCCATCCATCCCAATAAAACGATGAGGCTTAGCGCGTGCAGCAACATCGTCGTCAACGATTGTAATCGGCTTTTCGCTGGAGGCAGAAGCAGCGTTTTTGCGCTGTTGCTAGCCGACGAGCGCACATATATACGTGAAGCACCTGCGTTAAAGGCGGTGCTTCGGTGTCGTCAATGACATACAGACTCTTCCAATCGGCTATCGGCGGATGTTTTTTTGCATATGCAGTGTATCGCTGATGCATCCTGTCCGATACTATGCCAGACGATAGCTGGCGTTTTTCGTAGCGTAAGCTGGTTGTACTATTTTTGTGCAACTCTCAGCGGCAAGGCCGTGTGCGATAAAGGGATGTTTTCGATGAAGTACTTGAAGAGGCCCTTTTGCCACGCACGTAAACGCCGCCGTTGTTTGAAGCAGAAAACGAAGTCCTTTTCTTAGTAACAGCTTTATGAGGGTTAGTTGGTTCATAATTAGAAAAAAAAAAGTGAACAGCGCGAATGGAACGAGAACGACAAAGTAACGAGAACAGGGCGCAAGCGCTGACTGTCAACTGAATGTGTATTTCAAGAAAACCTGCATTTTATGTATTCTTAGAATAAACTTGCGTGCATCAAACACAGATCTTCGTTCCTTTGTCGTCCTTGTTACAGTCGCGCTGTTACATTCTTTCTCATTTTCTTGGCGCTGGTTTTGCATTGTTGCTGCAAACTTTCACACATAAATGTACCTTTAAATGCGGTAAGAAGGTGACTTTTAAGGGCTCGTTTTTCTTTGTTAAACACAACATTAATGAGAACTAAGAGACAATAACGCCAGGAAAAGTATAGGGGTGTTATTTGTACTAATTAGGATATAAATGTGAAGAATGTAGTGTGGACGAAAAGATAACTTGCCGCCAGCAGGGACCGAACCTGCGACCTTCGAATAACGCGTCCGATGCTCTACCACTGAGCTTTGGCGGCGGTCATCCTGTCGTCCACTTTATGGGGTGTATATGTGCATTTAAACCTAGGCGTGTTAGCGCCGATCACAGCCATGGTGGCAAGTGTGGAACACTCCTTTTCTGCCTGTTGGCGTCACGTAACACGTGATCTTTCTCCGAGCCGGCAGCTGACCAATAATCCCTCGCATACTACTTGAAAGCCTCAAGCCTGCCTGAACGACTCTCGCTATGAATGAAGAAATGAAGGTGACTTTTAAGGGCTCGTTTTTCTTTGCTAAACACAACATTAGTGAGAAGTAACACACAATAATGCAAAAGAAAGTATAGTGGGTGTAATTTGTAGTAATTAGGATATAAATGTGAAGAATGTAAATTGGACGAAAAGATAACTTGCCGCCGGCAGGGATCATCAGAAAAATTGGGAAGGGGCGAAGTATGTAGGAAAGGGTGTTTCAGCTCCACTAACGTGAAACCTGTGCAGGGGCAAAGCATTCAGTGTGCCCCGGTGTTTCCCACAGCACAATCACTGCTACTGGGCAATGAAAGACTGAAGATTGGTTAGACACAGGGGCCCGCAGTCCGCGTTTCGTTAATGTGCACGCTGCGAATCTTTATTGTTCAACTACGCGCAAGAGAAATCTCCCACCAACACTACATTGCAGGTGAAGATCCAGTGCCTATAAGCACCGTCCACTGACCAGAGGGAGCTGCGTTGCTCGCTGTGGGCCGTCTCAAGTTGGCTGACATTAACCGCTAGGGGCAGGCAGAAAACAGTCGCTCACACACGTCCCCGCTTCCGGACCGGCCACATTCTGCTCACTCAGACGCACATCGCGTTTGATTTTGTCCCTGTGCCGTCTCAAAGTTGCTTTCTTTATCCGCTAGGCTGTTGCATTCTGGCGTTGCAGTCACACGTGGGAACTCGACTCCACGGTGCCTATATATGCGCGGTGGCCGGTGAACGGTTGTCCAGCGCGAGCAGTCACTTTTTTCACTCAAGCAACTCACTAGCAGCCGCTGCCTGCGTCGGCGTTTCCTCTCACGCGCGAGGACGCGTTCTCGTTCCTTGTGAGCTAGTAGTTCAGCGTTCGTCACAGAAAGAGCGTTTCCGTCTTCCACGCACGTGGTTTGCTCTCTCTCGCCCGATGGCGAGCACTGAAGCTGTGGCGCCCTCTCTTGCGCTCAAGGAAATTGACCATCCAGACAGCAAACAACGTTTCATGCCGCGACAGCAGAAGACGATGCACTATGCACGCCGACACGCCGAGACCCTAAGGTGTTTCGCCCCTAAAAAGAGGAAGCGATTGAGAAATAGAAAGAACGATAAAGAAAGGGGAAAAATACGATTTAAAAAACATGGCTGATCACTCCGCCATAGGAATCCGTATAACACGAAAGTGAAACGTGTCTTCGCAGAAGTAGTGCCTATTGTGTAGTGATATTAGCACTTGTACAATGTCTATTTTTGTTAGCACCGTGTGACGCAGATCCAACCATGTTGATGCCAGTGGCACACCTCCATCGGGACGACTGACGTCCATGATAACAATTTAGCCATTGTGGCAGCTGAAGTTTTTAACATATACCTGCACGCAGCGTATTGTGAATTCCGCGCACCATCAACACCACATCAACAACCACGTAATGTACACTGGTTCTCGATATGAACTTCTTCAAAGCGTCGTCATTTGAGAGAAACAGCACGGTGTGCGCTCCCGACTAATAGGGTAAACTACGCCTGTGATCAAGCATTCACTAAAAAAACCGCGCTTCAGCAACACGGGAGGCAGAGATTCGTAGCTTCAGCCGTGAACGCTCGCAGGCATGCCACTTCCCGCTAGCCTCTGTCTCGCTCCACCAAAGCACGACATGCAACGTCCACATCGTTGCATTTCTGCAGCGCTTACTGCAGCAGTTTTAATAATGGGTGCTATCGAACTGGAAGCAGTAGGCGGCGAAACAACGTTGGTGCACTACTCCGACAAAGTGCCGTCCCACGCTAACACGAAGCCAAAGGCAAAAAAAGTACCTGCGTCTACGGCGACTCCCCCATGCTAGCGCGGCTAGTGTTTTTCGCTAGTATCGATACTCTTTAACCATGGCCACGGAGATTGCTCGCTGGTGCGCAATTTCGGAGGCCTTGCTCTCACTGCATCGTCGCCAGATCATTTTCTATCGGCGCTAGTAAGTGTCTTGCCCCATTACTTCACTCCACTGCTCACAGATGGTGGCACCGCCCAGCCCCACAACAGAGAATACCGTGCGACAGTGTTTGAGCATGAAGAAGGACATTAGGGCGAGCCAGCGAGAGCAGATGAAGGAGCTGCCGACCGCTGAAAGAAGTGGAAAAAGAAGGAACACGTGCAACAGGAGAAAAAAAAACATTACACCATCTCCCGCTAAAGGGGACCATGAGGCGATCGCGAGGCGATCACTTGCACGATCGCGTTCCCTTGGCTTTCGTTGGACATGCTACCGACCTCAGGCAGGCTAGCGACCTCGCGTCGTGGTACGCGAAGAGGAACACTACGCGCGTCGTGTCTTCCCTCTAGCCTAGCCGTTAATTCTCACAGGGCAAGAGGGGAACGCGGTCGACTGGCGTGCGAGAGCGGGGCAGCGTAGGAGAGGAGAGAGAGGGGGAGGGGCGCGCATGCGCTGGCGCTCATCGCGGCGTTGCGCAGGCGAGAATTTCGGCATGTCGAGCCCGCATTTCGGAGGAGTAAACCGAAGCAAGCGCTGGACTTAACGCGCGCTGCGCTCTACCCGCATTATATTCACACTTGAAGGAGAGCAGACTAGAGGAGGAGAGTAGCGCGTGCGCCGTGAGAGCAGAAGCGAGAACGCAGGAGAAGGGCAAGCAGGTGCTGGGAGAGAAGTGTAGAGAGTAACGCGCAGCTGTTGGAGAGAGGGAAGGAGGAGAGTTGCGCATGCGTAGTGTGAGTGCGGACGCCAGGGCCAACGCCGCGAGACATACCCCCGAGCAAGAGATTCTTCGCATCTAAAAGATAACAGAAAGCGGCTCGTGCAAGCAAGACAGTTTTGGAACGCGGTGGCGATGGGCCGGAGCATTGCCGAACCCGCACCCTCATGCGAGCTGAGCTCCAACAGGCGCCTGCCTTTGGGACAGCGAGCGCGTGGCGTTCACCGCTTTGCAAGAACTGGTACGCAACCTGCTGCTGTTGGGGAAGCCGCCTCTACGCGCGAGGTTCCTTCTACCAGGTTTGGTTCCACCTTCAGGGCAGCGAGCTTCACAAGCGAGGTCCTGTCCTGGCGCTGACGAGACCTTGTTTACTACCGAGAATCGCTGCTACCGGCTACCGAGCTGTGGGTCACTCACGCACTCCATGACCCCTGCTGCCTCCCCGTCTCCGCTACGCAGAGCAGCTACCTGCCCGCGACGACGTCACCGCCGGGACTTTACCAGCCCCCACACTTCCTGACTCCAGCACCGCCACGTGAGACTATCGACCAGTTGTACGTTATTGCTTCATGTATTTCGTTTGTGTGTGTGTGTGTGCTGTCCACTGTAATTGTTGTGTGGTTTCTAAAAGCCGCTATCGTCTCTGTCATCTTCAATGCATCACACGCTCTGTGGCGTCACGATCCTGAAATCACATCACAGTGAGATACTGATAGTTGGGCAAGTTGGTATGGGTTCATGAATAAACTTGGCGCAACGGACACGATATACGAATGAAGAATACACGAGGACAGGCGCCGGACTCTCAACTGATCTTTATTCACGTCGGCACACACTTATAGTATACATGCACGTGGTTACACAAAAAACACGCGAAGGTGATAAAATATACAGGATTTTATCACATCGTTTTAATTTCTGCTGCGGAGGAGCAGAAATTAAGATTTCTTGATTTGGCGATCTTCGTGACGCCTGGTCATCTATGTTGGGAATCTTGGTCACGCTCCAAAAAGGCCTTCTCAATTTCTCATCAGCCCACTCCAAAGTAGTAAAAGACGACATCGCCACTTCATGCCTGAAATCAGCTGTGCAGAAGACATGCCGTCATAGAAATAAGGAAAGCGTGCTAAGACAAGTAGACCGGTTGGAGTGCGCCGGTTTCCCGGAACATGTAGTATCCAGAACTTGTGAAAACTTATCAGTTCAATAAAGGCTGTAGGGAACGGAGACAAGAAAAACAAAAACCAGGAAAGCAACGAGAAAGTAGCTGTTGTACCGCATGTGCATAAATTGTCGCACGGGTTGAAGAACGTGGCAGGCCGGTTCGGTGTTAAATTAGTTTTCTGTGTGCCTAATCAGACACGACGTATATGCGAAAGCGTCAGCAAAAGGGCAAGAGAAAGAAAAGAGATCGGTGTCAACCACCGATCTCCAGCCACTGACTGCGCCACAGGGGTTGTGTACCAGCTTCCCATGTCTTGTAACGCGGTATACATAGGACAAACCGGAAGATGCATCAATGATAGATTAAGGGAACACGAGGCCAATTGCCGCACCGATGGCCTTTCACTATAGTCGCGCACTGCAAAGAGTGCTGGTGCGCCCCTCAATTTGAAAAAAAAAAAAAAACTACATCATCGCTAGGAATAATAAACAGACAACTCGTGAGATAACAGAGGCTTTGAACATTCATAACAGCAACTCATGCATCAGCGTTCCGTCCATCGCCCTGCGGCAAAAAGAAATTTCGTATTTGAGCATGCGAGCGTGATAAAACCCTGTATATTTTATCACCTTCGCGTGTTTTTTTGTGTAATCACGTACATGTATATAATTGTGTTTCGACGTGAATAAAGATCAGTTGTGAGTCCGGCGCCTGTCCTCGTGTATTCTTCATTTGTATATTGTATCCGTTGCGCCGAGTTTAATCATGAACAGTGAGATAGGCGTGTTTGTGGAGTAGCGTGCATCTGCCTCGAGAAGCGAGTCGGTAGAGCACCGAGCGCTTATCGTCGCCGAGCAGGAGGTTGTAGGTTCTATTCCCGGCGGGAGAACTTTTTCTTAATTTTTTTCTACTGATCTATTCGCGTCCACTTTGTCAGCGTCATATCCCCGACGGAAATAAGTCATGAAATCCTGGTGGAGCCCGGCATAAACCATTTCGTGTTAAAATAGACATAAATAGAAATAAAGGAAGAAGAAAGACAAAAAAACTAGAAAAAAAAAGAAAAAAAAGAGTGTAAAAAAACCCAAACAGAAACAAAGAAGGCTGTACAGCTCTGCACTTTCTTCAGGCACGGCACCACTACCCCGTCTCTTTACCATAAATACTTACCAACTCTCTGTTATTTTAAGCTGGTACCACCCATTCGAATGTCCCTTAATTTTTTTTGCCTATTACGTAACTATTCTGGCGCATGTACAAGTAGTAATGAGTAGTCCATGTATAAGTAGTGATGAGAAGAAAAACGATGATGGAAAAATATGGTGCGCTGAGCAATCGAGTAGTGTTGGCTCACTATATCTGCTATACGAAGAAGCCTTCATTTGATGAGATTTTTAAAAACCCTAAATATTTTCAAATTAAGACGCAATGAACCATGTGGAAAAAGGCTAACATCATACGTTTTTCAATATACTAACTGCGACGGTTACTAGAATCAATGTCTACTCCCACATGTTTGCGCTTGAGACAGTGACTTTTTTAACTCTTGCTGTCTTCTCACTCCTCGACGTGAAGCACATGGCCAGACCAACGCTCACTTGGTTAAATTATCTGCATTTATTTGCTTAACTTCGGAAATAGGCTTGTAGAACTAGACGGACCGTGATATTTCGATGGCGAGAAACGAAAGCATGTGGAGAAAAGAAAGCACATGTATGGTTCCTTTCTTTTTTTAGAAAGCGCTGGTGTTTTTTTTTTTTTTTTTCAGAAGTGGTTTCCGTTGAAAGGTTTGTTTCTTGTAATAATAAGCGAAAATATGTTTTTTTCTAGTAGCGCTAGAAAAAAACTACGTTGTCCCCTACACCTACCCATCAAGCTCTACAATAATTCCTTTCTGTTTGACTCAACGATTTACAGTGGAACGTGATATGCCTGAGGTCTCGTGTCTAGTACTATCGAACGCAGTAGTGTAGTTTAAGCTCACATGTATCTTTTTTGTGTGTTCCCTTCTTTCTACCTCTCTATCTTTTCATCCCTCAATTCCCTTTCCACCAGCGTAGGATAGCAAACCGGACGCGCGTCTGGTTGACCTTCCTGCCTTTCGTTCCTCTATCTCCTCCTGCTTCTTTCTGTATTTTTTCCTGTCATTTCCTTTCCTCATTTTAGGGTGGCAACCTCCCGGCCTTTGCCTTTCTCGCTCTCTCTCTGCAGAACTTCCGCCTTTATTTAAGTGCGAATATCTTGAGTAGTCCAAACATTTCTACTCTGGCAACGCACAACTCTACGATCTTCGCCATATTTCTGCTAAAAATAAACAAGGTGACTCACTCTGTTCACGGAGTACACCGGGGCACATTGTAATACCAACATAAAATCAGGAATCCATAAAAAAGGAATCATACCATTCATTTGGTATGATAAATCATGAGCATTAAAGTGGTACCGTACGCTTAGCATGCGTTCAAAACAATTTAGAGGGAGCTTGACTTCTCGGAGCTCCTCTTCTCAAGGCAACGTTTCTTGCTTTCTCTCATTATGACACTTCATTCTTCCATGCCTACGTATTCATCAGGTCACAATGCTTACAGTGCTCTGCTCAAAAGAAGCAGGGAGCATGGACGCCAATACAAGAATTCCTTGTTTGCTCCCCGAGTACTCGAACTCACAACATTCTATTGACACGCGTAGCTGTATCGCCACTAAGAGTGTGTTCTTCTGGTTCCTCTCTGGCACGTTGCCCAGGGCTCAATATTCGAGGGCTCTGTAACCTTCGATAGACTCTTAGATGCGGGGAAAACGTCGAGATCTCCATGCTTAGGGCGACGGCTAGAATTTTTCTTCCGCTTCCCCGAAACAAGCAGAATGTGACTGAAGCTGCCTGTGTGATAACTTTCTTACGAAACATACTTGGCGCAATGACTGACAATGAGTGTTTCAGTGTAAGTACTCTTGTTGTCGTAAAAATAATCACGAAATACATCGAGAACTGCTGAAAATTCAGGCCAGAATCAAGCTATAGAAAAAAAATAGTCATTTTTCTTTCGCAAGAAATGCATTTAGGTTGGTGAAGAAACGTTAGAAACTGCTGTCGCGCTCAGTATTAGCTACATCACGCGAGCGCTGGCCGAGCTCTCCGCAAGGCTGTACAGTGGCGCCGATTACGGCATATTTTCGAGTGAACGAGAGCGAGTTTAGCTGCCCCTGGGAGCGCGCATCGCCTCCACGTGCCTTCACTCACGCCCTCTTCTTGCCCTGCGGTGATATCAGCTTCGAAAATGACAACTTCGAGGGTAATAGCGAGCAAGTGGGGGCGATGCGCGCTCGCTCCAGCAGCGAAACTCTCTCCCGATGACTTGAAAATATGCCATGATCGCCGCCACTGAACAACCTTGCAGAGCGCTCCGCCACGCGCTCGCGTGATGTAACTCATAATGAGCGCAATAGTAGGTGCTTGAGGCAGATATATTATGACAGGCATATTGCTTCTCGTGGAAACATAGATGGCTTCCAAGTTCACGAAGAGGTTTCATCGCAATGTGCAGTCGAGAAGTTTATGTCAAATCGACACATACATTGATGCGTGGAAATATTTCACCGTCCCTTTTGGTCCAATTCGGACTCAACCACCTTAGTCCAACTTGGACGCAACACCCATAAACTAAGGGCACTGAAGGCTTATGATGAAGTCTTAACTGAATGATTAACAGGTGCCAGGAATCCCTCTGGCACTGAACATGTACACACCACTTACAACGGGTAAAGTAATGAAGAAGCAGTACAATGTAGGTGTAAGAATAAAGGGAAGATTGAGAAGATTCTAGTGTGCAATGTTGGTACAATAATTTGCATAAAAATATGATTGCCTATGATAACACAATGCAGCTAAACGTGTATGTATACCGTCTAGCCATAATTAAACAACAATGCTAGTACTATTCCTACCGGTATATAACACTTTCGCATAGCGAAACTCGTTGCTCGGCTAGTTTGTTTTAATTAAGTACTTGATAACGCAGATTCAACACAGGAGAGAGAAAGAAGATTCATACATTCGATGAGTAGCGTTTGCGAATAAAAGCTTTTTCTTTGCCTCGGAGTTTTTTCTGTGTCCTGTGTTGAATCTGCGCTACCCACACTCTAAAAACTGAAACACCTGCAGTGAGAGTTCTAGAGCTGTGTTACTCCCACAGATCTCATTATACTCTCTCTCAGGGAGGCGCTTTACTCTCTTTTGGCCAGGGGGAGTGAAAAGGCCTTTCACTCCTCCTCCGCATCCCACGAGAGAGTAAATGGTTGTTTTACTCTCTTGCCATATAAAAGCTTTTCTCAGAGCTTGTTTTAGTCTTGCAACTCTCCAAATATAACGAGCTGTAAAGAAAAGTTCGTGCAGTCTAATATCTTTGGCAGTAGCTCAATCGAAGAAGTGACGGCGATAGATTCCTCGTCAACTTATCGCGACGAAAACCGCTGACATGCACAAAGAATCTGCGATCATAAATGTACGCGATTATACTCGCACGTACGCACACTCTGAGTCAGGTCCTAGTTATTAACTGACTACAGTCGGCACGCCGCAGCGTACGCAATAAAATGTTGTGGACAGAAAGCACGAGAAAAAAAAGAAAAAAAAGGGGGGGGAACTCTTAGTTTCGCCTTTAAAACGCGACAGCGGTATTCGTACACACGCATGGTCGCGCGCACACACACACACACACACACACACACACACTATCGCCTTCTCAATCGCTAGCTTGCCTGCGCTTCTCGATGGAGACGTATACACAGTGCCGCAAGGAAAGCCAAAGTGCAAACGCCCTCTGTCTCTTTGCATCTACCTCGACTTTTCGCTCACGACCAACCAACGCTGCTTTTTCGCTCAGAACCAATGACGCCGACGCCGCCGACACCGGAATTTCTGCGAGACGAGCTCTTTGACGCTATCGCGTCCAAAAAAAAAAAGATATATATAAACGCGACTTCCTTCAAGCAGCCGCTAAACGGGAGGGCTGTTAGCCCTGTTACATGAGCCACCGAGAGAAACACGATAACGCAACCTTACGACGCAGGCACGCAGGCGCGAGCGAGGAAAGACAAAATAAAAAAAACAGACACACACACACACACACACACACACACACACACACGCGCGCACCAGGAGAGGAGAAGCGTGCGTGCTCAAGTCGAAGTCTCGCCGTCGCCCGTCGCTGCCTTCGCCATTTTCTCCCGTTGCCCGGTCATCGAAGTTTCCGAATTGCTCAGCTGTGTCGGCTGTGTGTGCCCGTGTCCTGTGTGTGCGCGACTGTGATCTCAACGCTGGACGTGAACGGCATTTAGCGACGGCCGTGCAACATCGCGTACTGTGAGCGTGTTCGTGTTGGTTTCATGATGGTTTGAAGACTCAAGCGTGCTTGCACCTTCGTGTATTCGTGTTCGGCCAGCACCTGGTTAGGCACAGTCGGAAATGCGAACGGTAAGTGGTGCTTCTGTGTTCTCAGTTTCGCGTCGCTCACGTGTGTAGTGCTGCACAGTGTGTCGCGTGGAAAGTACAATAAAAAGCAGAATGGAAAAGCATTAAGCGCACATACGTGTGATGCCTGATGCGCGTTTAAAAAGCTTTTGTGAAGGCACACGCTTCGCACGGCCAGTCTATCGAAGAGCGGGTACGCCTCAATGAAGACAATTTGTGCTATACAATTTCTTTGCTTGCCGTAAAGCGTGAATGCGGCAGCGTGCTTTCAGAAAATATAAACAAGCGAGAGGCCGCGGTTATCACTCCGTCCTGTGTGCATTAAGGCTAACTTTTGTTTTCAGTTGATTCAGTTATTGTAGTTGTCAGCCTCGGTTGTACGATGGTTGCGGTGCTCGGCTGCCGACCCGAAAGTCGCGGCTTCGATCTCGGCCGCGGCGGTAGCATTTCGGTAGAGGCCAGGGGCGTAGCCAGAAATTTTTTCCGGGGGGGGGGGGGGGGTTCAACCATACTTTATGTATGTTCGTGCGTGCGTTTGTATGTGTGCGTGCCTATATACGCAAGCAAAACTGAAAAATTTCGGGGGGGGGGTTGAACCCCCCCCCTGGCTACGCCCCTGGTGGAGGCGAAACGCTAAACGCCTGTGTACTCTGCGATGTCAGTGCACGTTAAAGAAAACAGATGGGCGAAACTGCCGTAGCCCTTCGTTGCGCCCTTCACTTTTTTAGAAAAACGCCTATTTTCATAATTCATTTTCGGTAAAACACCCCCCTCCATCAGAATTTCGCTCCCCCCCTTCCCCTGTGGCTACGGGCCTGGCGTACGCTATTCCAAAACTCCCTAATATTAGTAAGTGGGAATACTTTTCGATAACAATTTTGCATTGCGCACTTTGTTCGTCTCTAAGACAAAAAAAGAAACAGCATACCATATATAGGGTAATAACGTCATTAGGCTGGACTGGAACGAATAAATTATGCTGCAGAGATATGATTATGGCCATATTATGTGAAAGTTGTCTGCTAAGTGACAGCGTTTATGGTGAAGCACGTGCATTTTACGATATTGTCACTTAATTCGTGACAATTTTGTGACATAATTAGTGACATCTTGAACTTTCCTGAATTTCATGTGGATATTCTCATCGAGTTGAAGATGTGCGAGCTGTGCCAGGCTTATTCAGTCACATCAGTGCAAGTCAGCTCAATGCAATACTGATGGCAGAGGGACAATAATTAAAAAAATGTGACTCTCATAAGACTATTATGAAGCTTGGAAGCAAGGCTAAGCAGCCATTAAACATTATCACAGTTAAAAAAAACTAATGTTCAGCAAGAACAGAACACCTTTCGTCATTTCTTATGGTTTACTTCTTTAAGTCATATGTAAGCTTCCTACCTTCGTGCTTCTTGATGAATGTGAATATTGTGTTTAGTGCAGCACCAGAAGCAGTAGACAATGGCACGCAGGTCACCAGACGACTCTATCGCAAATTCTCAAAGGATGTGCTGTTGTGCACCTACTCCTTGCTGTATCATGCTTTGTTTTGAGCTCTTTCATTAGCATGATACACGGCAAACAATTTAATTTATCAGAAACTCGTATGCTGTGTTTTTGACGAAATGGTAGGTGTGGAGTGAACTTGAAGCCACAAGTATTTACTTTCTAGTCTCGCACAGGCAGTGAAATTTGTGGTTGGCTGTAGGTTATGAATGTTTGTGCAGGTGGCAACACTACACTACTGAACTTGGTGTGTATATTTGTAAATGCTGCAAGACTTAAAATGAAGAAAGGAAAGAAAGAAATAGATGGGAAGACAGGCAGGTTAGCCACTTCTCAAACTGGCTGGCCATGCTGTGCAAAGGAAGAAGGTACGAGGAATAAAGGATAATACAAAAGAAACTTTACAGAAAAAGAACAAAGCAGGAAAGAAGAGTATGATGTCTCGTAAAGTCTGTCTCTAAGCTCACTTTTGCGTAAGAAGCACAGCAGCACTTTCAATGTTAACATCAAACGGGAGCAGCAATGAAAAAGCTCTGGAATCTGTTTTCCCTGAGATTAAAAAAAAACGCTTTATCTACACTGCCAGTTTTGTATTATGTACTGAATTAGTTCTTGGTGTTCGAGTGCATTAGGATAATAAACTTAGAGTTAAAAAATTGTTACATGCATGGACGTCTAACTGAATTTATGCTGGTTATCTGAATTAGGTATTGGTGTGCTTTACAGCTGTTTAGTGCAGCATGAAATAGTGAGTCACTGCAAAAAATCTGTACATTTTTTTTTCTTTGCAGGTGGTGCCCAAGATGGCTCATGCAACGCTATGCAGCTGTGGACACCAGCAGCTTGATAAGAACTCTTGAAGCTCATCTGGATGCTTCACAGAACCTGGGTTAGTAGCAGTAATCTCGTTAGGAGAGAGTGATCAAATAGAATCCATTTCTGAATTGTGCAATGCATACCTGTGTTTAATGAAGCAAGTCATTGATACATTGGAAACATTGAGAGTATCACTATGTTGAGTCCAATGTCATGGTAGCTCTTTTCTCAATCATCCGATACAGTATGCAGAATCTGCACCTGCACTCTGTCACGCCTAAACACTATATTGAATTTACAGTGGAGTGCCTCGATAATAGACACCTGTAGCACGATATTGACTGTATTGTCAGGGATTCATAGCGTTCCTGGCGAAATGGTCAGTACTTATATAACGGCAGTGCTAAGAAGACAAGGACAAGAAAGTGCACATCAAGAGCGCTTACTCACAACTGAAAGCTTTATTATTGCCTAAACTTGAACCTCGCCTATTACCCGCCAACTAGTTCACATTCCCGTTTTGCTTCAAACGATCAGTATTGTGATGCATTACCTTAACAGTGAAGTGGCATATACATCGATATACATTGAAGCTCACTAGCGCATTGTTATTATGGTCTTTAACTTTATTTTTGTGTTCGGTAGTTGCAAAACTGTTCACAATTTGCGACACAAATGTTAGTCCTGTTGTGAGTCGCAACAGGACTAACATAGGATGGGCTGCATGCGCCTTGTGATTTAAGTTATCACTGTTAGGAAAATTTTTACATTCATTTCCACTTGATAGTTATATTAATTGCTTGTCTAGTTTGTGTTGGCTAGGGGAGATTTAAGGTAACAGCAAGCAGTAAGCAGCATATAAAATTTTCAGTATGCACGCATTTCATAGTTGGCAGAAGCAGGATGGTGCAGTGCTTACAGGCAGGTGCTATGTGCACAGCTGGTTTAGTCCGAAGTGCTGTGAGAAGGACAACATCTAGATGTTGCTTTGGCATAAAGAGTTTTATATTTAAATGTAAATTAAAAAATCGAGGCTGTCCACTGTGGCATGCCTCATAAGTACTATATATCTATATTTTGTCCAGTCTAGCCTAGGATTTTAAATAATTTATTTGGGAGAACATGCACTAAGTTTTGAGGATAAATGAATTATTTTGTAATAGGAGTTGCCTCCACAAAACAACAAGCAACACTGCACACTAGCTATCGTGCCTTGTTCTTTTGCTAGGTGTATAAAAACATGGCAGCAAAACATGGACAAGCAATTGAGCCTCGTCTTTCTGTATTACAATGCTGCGTCTTTCTAGATATTACAAGAATGAAAGTGTGCTGCACACTTATTGCATATCTCACAAGAAAATACTTGGCAGCTTCTTAATTTTGTATTTTTCTGTTTTTTTCGGAAAAGTCTGCAGTAAGAGAAGACAAGTGGGTATTTTGTATGGATGCAGAAAGCTTAATGGACTTCTTTGCTTGATATCTTTTTCAGGAAGACTGAACACTTTTGGCAAAGCAGCAACAGTTCTGGCCCACCTGTTTGTCTACAAGACGATCTCTTCTGTGAACACTCCTGTGCCTTACAGTATGCTATACTGATGATCTTGTACATCTCTCAGTATTTAGGATTGTCAGCACTTGGACTGCTGCACTGTGTTATGCACGGTGCTGAGTCCAAACTTTCCAATAACAGTCTGCATTTGAAAATTTTACATGGCTTGAAAAGATGCTGAATGTAAACTCATTTAATATACTAATCGTGGTTCTTGACTGTTTTACAGCCGTTATTTATTCCCTGTTCAATTTTTATTCAACCTCATGGCATGTCCAGTCCTTGGCTCTAATGTGCCAAGCCACCACCAGTATTGATGGGCAATTTTTAATTCAAAGCATGTTATTGCCTAACTCCGAGGTAACTTTCCTGTCACGGTATTCGCGGATTCATTTTCAATGTGGCACTTCTGCATGAGCCATAAATTGAGCTGTTGAAGGTGACGAGGAACCAATTTTCCGGTTGCATTTCATGGCACTAGATGGTATGTAAATATTGTAACCATTGGTCTACTATTTATGCATAATAATACGGGTGAATAGGGTTGCGAAATAATGCCATGTTCCCAAGCTTAACTTTATAAATTTACATTATTTCTTAAAAATATGTGAATAAAGGCGACTGTGTTTACAAACCTTGGCAGATGGATCTATGGTCGACACCACAGGTCTTTATACAAAACATCGAACTGCACAATCATGCGTAACATGTTTTCATGCCTGAGGGCAAACTAATGCAATATATAAGAAAAATGGTACACCACCATGCCTACGTGTTGCAAGCCTTTATTACTTATCGGGTTGCCTTCATGTGTAAGCAGACACCAAGTTCTCTGTGCATCAGGGGCATAGGCAGAAATTTTTTTTCGGGGGGGGGGGGGGGGGCGTCGTCTCCTTGATTTGAAGTGGGAGCCGGGCAGGCAGATGTGTTCAGTTGTCATTTTGGGCTCTGTATGCCATAGCAAAAAAAAAAAAATTCGAGGGGGGGCGAGGGAGGCCCGGTGTGCCCCCCTGGCTACGCCACTGCTGTGCATGCCATCTCTTTGGATTGTACTTGCATACTGGCATTTCGAAGTGTATGTGTCTTGCTTTGTGATGAATTTTCGAACTATACTTTCATAATATTTTACTGCTGTGAAATAGTGCTCAGGTTGCATTGTGTATGTTGTTTCATCTGTTCAATAATGAGCATAGGTTCTGTGGTAGATGAAAATGTATAATTTACATTGACATTGTGAATGTTATTGTTTTGATTCTAATAAAGTGCTACAACCAGCATTTATTGTATCATTTGAAGTTTTAAGAATATGTAATGAATTCAAACAAAAAAGTCCTTGTACATGTAAAAGAAATTGTTCAGGCTCTGATGTATAGGTCGTGGTTCTCAGCCATGGATGTTTTGGAGACCCCTTGTGGACTGGTGGAAGTGATGAGGGACCCCTTGCAGTGAAAAGTAAGGAGGGGGGGTGAGGGTTTATAAATTAGCACAACATGCAGCGTGAAATAGGTGCCTTGCGTTTCTCCGTGGCAAAGAATGGTCAAACTAAAGTGCCACGCCAATTCAATCTCAACAGCTTGTCACTAAGTTGTGCGATCTGCCGCCACATTTCAGCTGTTTCTCGCTACGCTTCCTCTTCAAATATGCAAGCCTGGAAAAGCACATGTGGTAGAAAATTGAGTAAAAGCTTTACAGCCATCTCATGGAAAGCATAAGTCAGCTCCGCCGCAATGCATAACCGTTATGCGGTGAAGCAAAACAAAAAATAGTGGGGGCTGCTGTCATTAGACATATTGTTTCTTCAAAAAAGGCGTATTTTCTTTTTTGTTCGAAGATGCGTTTCGCGGACCCCCAGAAATGGCTTCGCTGACCCCCCACCCCCTTTAGAACCACTGCATGCTCTAGATAATGCTTGCGTTACCAGATGGGTTTAACCGATGATTCTTGCAAAACATCGTGCAAATAAGCGACTGGCAGTAAACGGAAACAGATCAACTGTGATCGAACATTGATGGGTTGATCATTTATCAATGGTCGCATAATTTGTAGATTTGGAATCAACTACAGGTACACGAGGTAGTAGGAGTGCACATGGCACCCACTTTTTTAAGTTTTTATTTATCTGCTGCACTCATGTTCGTGCTATGTGTAATCCTGAATCACGAAAAAGTCAAGTTGTGTCCTGCCGTGACAAAAATATCCTAATTAAAATGACACCTTATTTTCTGAAGAACAGCTGTTTCACTGAGGCATACAACAATGCTTTTTTTTAATAGGTACTGCACAATCTCTTCAGGAGTAGTGCCAACTACACGCGGACTGAATCAAAACGGCAAGTTGGGCGAGTTGGTAGTTGACCATCGTTTGCTGAGGGCAGCGCGACCCGGACTGAGGACTGAGAGACAGCGCTTGTTTGTGTACGTGTCTCTCAGTCCTCAGTCCGGGTCGCGCTGCCCTCAGCAAACGATGGTCAACTACCAACTCGCCCAACTTGCCGTTTTGATTCAGTTTATTTCTTCTTCAAGGGCCAACTTTCCTTTTGCTAACACCTTTTTTCAAGACCCAGCCTACTTGGCCGCGACAATAGCAGCGTGTGAATGCCGTGCTAGGGTAGCGTCATGGCACATTCGCCATGGTACTTGTCCAGATGAAAAAAAAAAAAAAAGAGGTGCCGCTCAGAGGTGCCGCTGACCCTGCATGCAGATCGCAACAGCACCTACACGCGCAATAAATGCACGAGCTTGTATAGGTGCACCCTTGGAACTCTGACATCGACGTATGTAACAAAAATATGCGACATATGATGGTCTTCGAACAGCTGAGAACGCACTGCCGACACTTGCAGCTCGCGGCAAAA
This sequence comes from Rhipicephalus sanguineus, assembly GCF_013339695.2. Lineage (NCBI taxonomy): Eukaryota > Metazoa > Arthropoda > Arachnida > Ixodida > Ixodidae > Rhipicephalus > Rhipicephalus sanguineus. Next base: position 96,621,771 of record NC_051186.1, read on the forward strand.
ATAACCAAAACTGCTCAAACAGCACACGCTCGCAGAATACACATACGTGAGTTTCGCTATCTAAAGGTACTTTTCACGCCGGTATGAGCAAATTTTTGGGCGAGCGAGACATCCACGATGTATGGTGAACACACAAAAAACACACGTTTATCATTTCTCTTGCGGCACGACAAACGACGAACAGAAGTCGGAGCTGAAGGTGCTAACGGTGGCCTTCGTGAGTTCATGGCGCCGCGCTAACTATTTACTAACCTAATCCACGCGCAAACACACGCCGATGATGCAAAAAAAGAAGTAGCAAGCTCCACCCTCTCGTTGCAAACCACTTTGTAAATATATAAGGCCGTGAAAAGTTAACGAAGCATGCGGTGGCTCTGTGGCATAGTGGTTAGTGTCTGCTTTCGGTGCTTGTGGTCATGAGTTCGATTCCTGTGTCGTGTGCAATTTATATGTGTTGTCATATGTGCGTGTTTACATTGATGTCCATTTTCTAATTACCCCTAGAGATAAGCATTACGGAAATTATTCCGTGAAACGCTGTTCGAGTGCCGAATTTTCTTCTTTTTCGCAGCCGCTTTGTGTGCAGTAGCTGCCGCCACGTCAAGTTGCGCCAGCTATGGAGGGTAAAAACAACTAACCGACACATAATGTATGACCTTCGAGACTCCGGGATTGTCACTCGCTAAGCCTACATCGTTGATTATTTGAGTATGGCTCTCGAAAACGGTGCCGAATCGACACGAATACCTTGCTGTCGAAGCTTAAGGACGTGAACCTAAAGCAAATGAAAGCATCAGTTCGGAGACAACGAGCGACAGAGCGCGCGACGGCCACTTGATAGATCCGAGGTGGGCGGCAATCGCTTTCGGCGGCGCGGCCATGTTTACCGGGCGTGCGTATGCGCAGTTCACACCCGGTATTCTGGTACACGCAAAGCAATTTGAGTATACCGGTGTGCCGGACAGACTAAAATCCTCTAATGTATGCGTTTTGGTTGCGAGCGCTCTACGTGTTTTGGTTGCGTGAATGTGTGCGCGTATGAATGTGCCATTTTCTGTGCTCGATTAATTTTATTTCAAAGCTGTTTCAACGTGATAGCTTTACTCCCTCGGAGGAGTGCTTTCACTCTATCGCAGACGGAGTACTGTACTCCATGAGGAGGCGTTGAATCACTCCCTGTCTAGAGGGAGTTGTTTCACCCCGGCAAAGGGAGTGCCCAGCGGGACAAGCCAAAACTCTCACAAAGAGAGTGCCCCGACGCCTTTTGTTCTAAGAGTGTAGTATGAGATATTCCGCTGTGTTTCTCCTGGACAGTTAGTGGCTGAACACTTCATATTCTCATAACAGTGACCTCTGGTTCTTCACGTGCTCGGTCCTCCTTACCATGGCGAGAAGGGTTTTGCGTCGCATCCTAATACTTTATCTAACTTGGCCTTGGGGATGCGCCTGTTTGCCAACCGGCGTAATTTATTTTGTCCGTCATATTTGTACGCACTTTGATGTTTTGTGCTTCTATCCAACTTCAACTTGACAAGCTATGTAGCTCTTGTGGAACCAACGTAGACAAAACTTGCACTCTGGGCTCTCTAATTCCTGCTGTCATCAGATGGGCTACAGCTTATCTGATCAATTGGTGAGGATAGAACACCTCGGCTTTCTGGATGACATCACACGACACACGATTCAAGAATTGATCTAATGGGTGAAGATGGGCAGATACATTCTGTCTGGTTATCGAGTATCGGAGGATAAGAAGCTGGTTTGGTGGGACGATAAACATTTAAATATTTGTGCTTTGCAAGCATAGAATTGAATCAGACCACGCAAGACGTGGTACATTCAGGATTATTTGGAGACAAGTATGTCAGCAGACGTAAAATAAACTGATGATGTCGCCCTTTCCAGATGAAACATTAGCGTATAAGAAATATGTAAGATAAATGGTATTGTGCGGATGAAATGTTAATTAATTTGTCCTATTTACTTTTTCTTTCTCGAGTTGATGTTATTTTAATACACTTCGTTTTTTTTACACACGTCCGAAAGGGTGACAGCTGTCTGCTGGTCAATTGCATCTTACATTCATGTGTATTGTTCACAAGTGTGTCAGCAGAAACAGTTGGTGTGGCGAGGTGGTGTATTCTACACATACGTTGCTACACAGACGAACAAAGAAGGACGGTATTGACAAGCATATGCTTGCACAGGGTTCTCTTTAGGCGAAGGCAAGTGGCACCCGATCTCCCCACACCCATGAAATGGTCTAGAGCGAAATGATCTAAATCAAGTTTGGCATTGGATGCAAGCATGAAAATGACGTGACGATGCCCTCTTGACAGCCCTCTTCCCGGCGTTCCTACGGTACAGGTGGGTAGTCAACAGTTCTTTTGACGAAACATCAGAGTTCCAGTGTTGTCGTCATCCTCAAAACCAGCATCCCCATTACCACGCAGTAATGCCACTACGTTGAAGCAATTTTCTCAATGTGGCACGAATGTTGTGTCAAGATTTGGTGCTACCGGGCATGGTCATAAACATGTACTCTAAGCCAAACATGAAAAAAAAATGAGAGTAACTTCGGCTTTTATTCCTAAAGAAGAACTCTTCCTCCCCCAAAAAGACCAAGTGGAACAAGATGCCTGACATGTCTAGGGGAGTAACCGTTTAGCGTTAGGCTGGAAGGGAGCAACAGAAGGACGAACGGCAACAGTTGATCTCGGCGCGCAACCGTTGCTCTCCTGCAGGACGCACCGTGTATCGGTTGATGCATGGGCCACATGTTCTAGCGGGTGGCGTAAGGAAACTACTGTTTGCAAACTGAACAGAGAGATACGCACGCTAATAAGGACATTTAGCCTGTACAGTCGGAATCACACTTCTCTAGAGCGCGCAGTCGACCGCTTCAGCTGCAGTTTGGTTGCAGAAATACGCAAAGACCGACGCCGTAATAATACCAAACGCAGTCACGCCGCATGCTAGGTCCTTGTGCTATAATTCAAGCATAAAAAGAAGCTCGTAGCTAACGTGAGCTAGCAGCCGCGGACGACACCAGCGTTCGTAGCCACGCGCTCTACCGCTCTAGACAAGTGTGATTCCGACTGTACGTATACTTTTTAACCTTACCGTGTTACTGGAACACATGTTTTAGAAACGTTTTAGGTTTTAGCTCCCCATACGTAAACGTTTACGTACGTACGTAAACGGATAGCTTTACCTTTGAATAAATCATGAAATGGTGATGTTAACGGCATTTAAATTATATTTAATTTAGATAAGATTGTATCACCGCTGCGGCGAAATCACGACGGGTTTTTAGCGTGTACAGTATCGCGGTATACGAAAAGGGGTGTAGCATACCGGATATCCGACGATGGTGTCGCCATCTTGCGACGCTTCGTGCAACCATAGTAAAGGACACGTTTGTTTTCACCTAGTGCTTTTGAGGAAAAAGATGATTGAAATGGTAACGCATTCGTAATTATGCCGCGGCAAGGCATTTACTCCAGAAGTAGAACGCACGGTGTTCCTGCAATGGCAATTTTTTTGCTTGTCTGGTTCGTCTTGTTCCCGCTAGATGGCGTCACCTATCCAGCCTGTAGGGTCTTTTTTCAAGGCTTCTCACGTTTACGGCTTCGGTATTCTATTTCTGAGTCACTCTAGGGACTTTAGCCTCGGTAATCCGGCTGAAACGAGGTGATCGCAATAGGCGCTCGCACTTCGGCCTATTTTTACTCGGCGGCTGGAGCCTCGGCAGAGTTGGTATCGCGAGTAGCCGCGAACGAAGGTGGATTTTTGAGACAGGGCTGTAAATGTAAAGCCGATCCGGCTAGTAGTTCACGTTCTGTAAAGGCTCGCGCATGCGCAAATTTCTTCCGGCATCTCGTAACATGGTAATGGAAAGCTAAAAGTCCCTAATACAAGCTAAAAGCTCTTAATAAAAGGCATGATTGCACTAGAACGCCCGACCTGAAGCTGCTGCCGTCGCAATTTAAATGGTTTGTTTGCGTATACCGATTGACATAAATATATAGCCTGAGGATGTGGCAATGAAATGCGAAGCTTCGCGAGACTCCGTGTATACTTCACGACAAACAAGCGGTTGAGAGAAGTACAAAGTTGATAGACGTTGCATTTGCGGTTTTATGCTGAACGGCAGTCTATAGTACAAAGCAGCAAAAGCCTCGACTGCAGCGTTGCAGCAGATATCAGGCAACGCATATTTATATCGTGATGCGCAGAAAGACTAACAGCGAGCTAACGCCGCTGCCTCCCGCCCCTCCCCCTCATCTCTCTCTTGTCACTGGCAGATTTTGGCGGCAGCGCAGCTATCGCAATCGGGTCCCGCAGTTCGACTTTGTGTTTAATCTCAGAGCAAATGGACGTTATCTACTCGGGCGGTGTTGTCTTTTCAAAGGGGAGGCGACTGTTCCGCAAAAAAAAAAAATAATATTTATAATATTATGATTAATGATAACAATAAAATAAAGAAAACACACCTCCGGACAAAAAATCACAGCATATCCACGGAGTGAATGATGAGTGGGCGAAGCTGCGGAGGTTCATCGGTAAACCGTGAATCTTCCGTGAATTCTGCCCAGTACATCATCACCGACGTGACTAAAGGTTCGATGAGTTATGACGACTTGCAGCTCACTTTAATTTTACATGTACGCTGTGAATTTTCATTGTTTAGAAAACCATTGCTTTAGAAAAATCTGGCGTCTTTCGTTAAGCAGCTGGCGTCTCTTCGTTTTGCTTTAGAAACATCTGGCGTTTTTTCGTTCTGCTTTTACAAAACATCTGGCGTCTTTCGTTGGTTTATTTCATCAATTAATCAACGGCGTTTTGAACAAAATTTTTATTGTTTAATAACGCACAGGAGAAATCTCACCAGGCACTACCTTGGAGGTCAACAATGGCTGCTACTGGGAATGAGAGACAGAAGAAGTCGGCTTTTAGCTAACACTTACACTTCTACTTCTACTAACGTTTCCTACTGGAACATGCCAATGGCTGCTAATGGGGAATGAGAGACAGAAGAATTCGGCTTTTAGTTAACGCGCACGCTGCGAATTTTTTATTGTTCAACAACGCACAGGAAAAATCTCCCACCGGCACCACCTTGGAGGTCAAAGCGTAAGACTTGTTACGGACTACGACTACTACTACTACTACTACGACGACGACTACGAGGGACGAACGGGTGCCGCCTTAAGGAGACTCGCCCCTAAAAAACATGGTTGATCCCTCCGTCATAGGAATCGGAATAACACGAAAGTAAAACGTGCCCTTATAGAAGTAACTGAATATTTACTGTACATTGATATAAGAACGTTTGCGGAATGTATATTGATGTCTGGCAGCTATAGCACCGTTTAACGTGGATGCACTCCCTTTGATTTGGTAGTTCATCTGCATACCGACGACCAGCGGCCATGTTAAATGATGAAACAAACTCTTATGGCAGCTGTAGTACTTAACGGTGAAAGCGTAATCAGAGAACGAGTTGTGAAAGCCAGGAGAGCGTCGCATATTGGACGCAGAACTTGTACACCATCCTGCGGCATGTAAAAATGTGACTGAACACAACGGCCGCACTAGAGGGAAACGCAAAGCGCGTCGTGCCGCCCCGGTCACGGCTAGGTCAGCTAGTATACCCCCCAGGTATTCGATAATTGCGCAACTAGCGCCAATTTGTCACCTGGTGTTTGGTAGGCCGAACTGTGAAATTAAAAAAACAACACAAGAACTTCTGATGCTACTATGGCAACGCTTTTGTTGATGAGAGAGGAGGAAATGCCGAGCTGCTTGTCGTCTGCTAAGCGCTCGACGAGCGCGCGACTGCCTTGGGAGCCGCAAACGGAAAACGACACTGCTTGCTTTTTTTTTCAGATTGTGTTGCTGCTGAGTGTATTGTTTTCGACAGCTTTCGGTTGCTAATTTTCGCGAAATCTCAGCACGTGCATAAAACGATTGTTTGGGAATGTTTGTCAGTTGAATACGCGCGAGCCAGCATGACCTGACGCGTGAAATTTTGTTTCGGCAAGAAAAAGAAGTAGTCAGAAAATGTGGTTTATTCACTTATTTTATTAGCAACGTATCGAAAACGAAGACATTCAGTACATGCCACAGTAGCGTATAGCTGCGTATCACGTATAGTAGGTACAAATGATCGCGTGATACAGAGATGAGACGGCGATTCATGGCAGACGGAGCCGGCTGTGGTGGGGTCACCTTCTGAAAATAAGGACAAAGTGAGTAACATTCAAGCTCGCATGTTGGACTATTGCTTAAACAAATGCCAGCACTGTTTCCGTAAAATGGCGAATCTAACTCAGACTGGTCAGCTCCGATTGCATATTGTTGCAAGTCATCAACTAAAAATGTTCCTCCAAAAGGCATTAAGCAATGCTCCAAATTTTAATGTTGTTGTACATTCCCGTAACATGTTAAGCATTGCTGGTTTCTCACTAGCTGTCAAAGAATATTGTAGTATAGTGAGTTCTTTGTACACTTTGCCTTACCATTCTACACTGCCCACAAGAGGAAATTAAATAGCAATCGTTTAAACGCTGCTGGGCGCCGGCACGCGCACTCTTGCCCCTGTAAAATTTCTACTATACAGCGGCAACCAAACTTACGGAGATCATTTCAGCACGTGACAAGGTTTGTCTTCGTCGTATTGAATTGAATTGTGCGGTTTTACGAACCACGATACGTCCATGTGACGAGCCCTAGTGAGGGACTGTGAACTATTTTGACTATCGGAGGCGAGTATAAGTTTAGCCCGCATCGAAACACGATTTGATCCCGCGACGTCGTGTTTCACTGCGCAGCACCATATCCGATACCCCACAACGGCGGGTAACTGTTGTATCGTTTGCTGCAACGCCAAGAGCGCTGCGTGTTCTACGAGCGTGAATTCGCTCGTTGTGAAGAGAAAATATTCGCATCTTTAGCTGCGCCAGCATTCTGGAACACCGTGCACCGCACATGATCGTCCAATAAAAAAAATGAAAAAAACGCCAGGCCTGCGCTGAAACCGCAGCACAGTCACAGCGAAAGCTGGAAGAGCGGCGTTTCTAGAGCCCGTTTTAAGCTCTCTTGGGGCGACAATACAAGTACACTAGAAAGGTACCCACTACGCCATAAATCACAATTTTTCTTAAGTTGGGAAGCACCTACTAAGCCATTATTCGTCATTCTGCGGAGAAGCGAGGCACCAGCTACACGTCTGTAAGGCATTATGTGCACTTTGTTGACGCGACGACTGATGACGATGAAGAATTATGGCTCAGCCTTTTGTAATGGGTTGGAAGCTTTAAACGGCCCACCAGTTATGTAATTTGCATTGGGTGACGCCCGGTCGCTATTTCCTTCTCCCGTCATGCTGTATACCATACGTTGAAGTGGGAGAGAGATGGGGGGGGGGGGGGGGGGGGCGAAGAACTTCACTGAGACCTCGAGGAAATGGATCATGCGCTTATTGGCTTCCTTGGCAACCAATACAAGTTCACTTGTGAGGAACCCACTACGCTATAAATCATTGTAATTTTTGAGAAGTAGGGCAGCAGGCACTGTGCCATTTTTCGTCATTCTACGGAGAGCATTGGTACCTGCTAAACGCATGTAAGGCATTATGCGCACTTTGTTGATGCTGTGCCTGATGACGATGAAGAATTATGGCAGATCCCTTTGCAATGGGTTGGAAGCATTCAACAACCTACTCGTTGCGCAATTCGCATTGTGTGACGCCTGGTTACAGAATTCGCGTTGTGCGACGCTTGGTGCTTATTTTACTATTCAACCACGCTATATGGCATATGCTAGTGTGGTTCCTTCCCGACATGAAGCCTGTATAGGACCTTTTTGCAAAGCATTTTCAAGCACCGGCATGGCTCAGAGGTTGAATACTGGGCTCCCACGCAGAGGGCCCAGGTTCGAACCTCGTTCCATCCTGGAAGTTTTTTCTTATTTCCTTTTTTTTCTTATTTCGAGCGATACTGGTTACGGACACCGGCGGCGGCGGCGGCGGCAGCGGCGGCGGCGGCGGCGGCGGCGGACAACTACGGCGCCAAAAACGGCCGGTGAAATGATCTCATAACAGCTTTCGCTGTAAAAAATTTAGGCAGCTGCTCACTAGTGGTGGCAAGGATAAAGGTAGTGCGGAGCCGGGCTGCGTTCCTTGTTTTTCTTTATTTTTCTGTTTCTTTGTCTCTCTGTTTCTTATGACTTTTTTGTCTATGTTTATTTGTATTTCTTTCTTTCTTTCTCTCTCTCCATCTATTTGGTTCCCTTCCTTCCCTTTCTCTCTTCTCGCTTCTTCTTTCTTTCTCTCTCTCTCTCTCTCTCTGTCTCTATTTCTTTCTTTCCATTTCTTTTCTCTCTCTCTCTCTCTCTGTACTCGTTTTCTCTCCTACCAGAGTTATTGCCTCCCACGCCGGACAAATTGACGCACGTGTTCGGGGAGCGAAGCAGAAGATGAAGAATAGGACGAAGAGGGCGCGTGCTTGTTCATGATGATGATAATTTTGTTCGCTACTAACGGGGATTGTTCCAGCTTAAACAGTGCCGCTGCTAAAAAACCGAATAGCACGCGATGCCCTGGCGCACGCGGAACCAATTTTGCGGCGTAATGCCACGCGGAGCCGTAGCAGACGACGGGGAAAACAGAAAGCTGTTCACTTTTGCGCCGTACCCTGTATTATGGTTCTACAACCCCTCCTTTCCCTCCCACTTAACCCCAGCTTTGTCGTCCACTGCACAAAGCGAAAATTGCGTCCCTTCCATGATGCCCAAAAGCAACAAGCCGACCTGTTCATACCTGACATTGCGGCGAGCCTGTTTTGGCCCGGGTGGTCTTGAGCCGAATCAGCCGTGACTTGTGCCCGGGAGGGTCCTTGAAGATAGGATAGATATAAGTCACGTTTAGGTTGGTAGCGAAGGAAGACGGTAGCATGAAATCCAGTGTATAGGGCACAGTTGAATTCATGCCTAAATATGGCATGTGAATTATGCATCAGATAATAAGGTGTGCGAAAATCAACTAAAGAAGCAAAGGTAGTCGAAACCTCTAAAACCTTGTCAAGGCTCGACCATCGACTGCCTATACTACGAAACTTAGCGAAAGCGCCAGTGCAAGTCGGGCCTTCGAGACGAACTTCGTAAACAATCCGTTTGGATACGTGTGCGACGTGTGTAAAAGACTTTGGCACCTGAAAGACTTGACGCCGCTAAGTAGTGCCATGCGTGAAACGTTGAGTTTAGTGGCGCTGCCTGAGTGGGGTGAAGCTGTGGCGCGGGTTTGTACAACGTGCAAGAGCTTTCTCGCTAAGCAGAACATTCCGCTCTTTAGCGTTGCCAATGGGTATCGTTACCCGGCCATGCCGCCAGGTGTACCGCTCCTGAACGATGTGGCCAAATTTGTGTCATTGGAGCAGCAGTAGGCATGACAATCAAGCTAATCCTAGACAATCTGGAAAGCTCCGAATAATCAGCTGAACCTTTCCTAACGCTACGTATATCCTGGCATAACCGAGCTAAGCCACTGCAATTTTTTTTCTCACCAATTGGCGCCCTTTTTATCAATGTCATATCTGTGAAGGATGAACTTTGTGGACTCCGGCATAAAACACGTTCATGTGAAACAATTTAGCTACAGGTTGACCTGGAGGCACAATGCTAAACAGACAGCGCAGCTGATGGACCCCTAGGTGGTCCTGGCTGTTGCTGTTTTATTAGGTTTTGAAAATCTTATCTTCCTTTCTCCCTATGTTTTTATCTTTTTCTCTCTTCTCTCTTTTTTTGTGTGTGTATTTTTTTCTGTTTATATCTATTTTTTTCTTTCTCTCTCTATCTCGTTCTCTTTCTCATTCCTTTATCTCTCTTTCTCTTTCTTCCCTTTCTTTCTCTCTCTGTCTCTGTGTTTCTCGCTTCATCTCTCTTACTATCTGTTTCTCTCGCTATCTGTCTCTCTCTTCCTTTGATTCTCTCTCTTTCTCCCCTTCTTTTTCTTCCTGCCTTTCCCTGTCTCTATTTCTCTTCTTTCTATGGCATGCTTTACTCTCCCCCATTCTCCTTTTTCTTCTCATTATTCTCACATCTGTTCTCAGCCTCACTTCGCCTTCCTATCCCTTGCTATACTATACTATACTATACCATACTATACTATACAAGGCTATGTTATGCTCTGTTGTCGTGACTGGATAGCCGACAGGCTAAGACGCTCGCATTCGGATCGTGGGAGCGTGGGTTAAAATCTCCCCTCGCACAAAAAATTTTGCCTTCGAATTTCTATCTTTATATTTTTTTTCTGTTTCTTTCTCGCTCTGCGTCGATTTCTATTGTCTCTCTGTACTCCTTGTGTCGTCCTAAAAACGTTGTTCTCGTCCGCCACAGTTACTGCACCTCGCGCCGGCGAAATCCACGCACGTGTTTTGGGAGCGAAGCAGGCGAAGTCGCGAAGCATGCGAAGTAGCGAAGCAGGCGCGTGCCAGTTGATGATGATCATTTTCTGTACATTGCTCAAGGACTAACGGCCGCTTTAAACAGCTCGGCTGTCAAAACATGCTTTGCGTGACTGTTGCTGTTACGGTGCACAGGCGTAAAATCTGAAGGCAGCAGTTCATTTCCAATGCGGCTTGAACATGGAGCTGCGGCACCTTCTCGACGCCTTGGCAAATAATCGCTTGAGCGATGCTCAGCGCAAACACTCTGTTGAGGTTTTGGAGAACTACTCGCCTTAAGGAAACTTTAGGAATGTCTCTTTTTTATGTATGCCTGTTTCTTACTGTGCGAGTTATTTGTGAGCATATGTGAGAATATCATAGTCGTCATCTGAAACCTGGAGAAGCAAGCAAGGCGATAAATATGGCAATCAAATTTAGCGACAATGTAAAATTGTTAAAGAATTCTATCTATCTATCTATCTATCTATCTATCTATCTATCTATCTATCTATCTATCTATCTATCTATCTATCTATCTATCTATCTATCTATCTATCTATCTATCTATCTATCTATCTATCTATCTATATATCTATCTATCTATCTATCTATCTAGCCCAAGAAGCATACTGACTATGATATTGGAAAAAAAGGGCGACATTATGGCCTAGGCAGACTAGCGCTTCCGGCGCCCGACGAATAGGCACAGCTGCGCATGAAGATTTTGTGGCGTTATTTACGCCGAGACTATATTCCCTCGATTTTATCCCGCCACTGCATATAATACCGTAGTATTAACTGCAAACCACATAAAAATACGAAATTAAAAAAAAAGCCGGCAGATCCCACGCATTGTGGGAATCGATGTAATGCGAAGCAGCCAGCAAAGAGCTGCATACATCGTCTTGTATGTCATTGAGGAAAATGCGTGTCATGGTTTTCATGTTAACTCCTATATATTATTTATGTTCGTCACACAGTGACGTCGCGCAAGACCAATTCCGGGATAGATCAAGCTATAGCGAAACGGCCACCAGCGCGCCATGAGCGTGGCACGTAAGTCATGCTGTACATGACATGTGTGTCATGATTTTCATGATAACTCGTGTTATTTATGTTCGTCACACGGTCACGTCGTAAGAGACCAATATTGGTGTATATCAAGCTAGCGAAACGGCCGCCAGCGCACCATGAGCGTGGCACGTAAGTCATGCTGTACATGACATGCGTGTCATGATTTTCATGATAACTCGTGGTATTTATGTTCGTCACACGGTCACGTCACAAGATACCAATTTTGGTGCATATCAATCTAGCGAAACGGCCGCCAGCGCCCCATGAGCGTGGCACGTAAGTCATGCTGTACATGACATGCGTGTCATGATTTTCATGATAACTCGTGTTATTTATGTTCTTCACACGGTCACGTCGCAAGATACCAATTTCGGTGCATATCAATCTAGCGAAACGGCCGCCAGCGCCCCATGAGCGTGGCACGTAAGTCATGCTGTACATGACATGCGTGTCATGATTTTCATGATAACTCGTGTTATTTATGTTCGTCACACCGTCACGTCGCAAGATACCAATTTTGGTGTATATAAAGCTAGCGAAACGTCCGCCAGCGCACCATGAGCGTGGCACGTAAGTCATGCTGTACATGACATGCGTGTCATGATTTTCATGTTAACTCGTGTTATTTATGTTCGTCACACAGTCACGTCACAAGATACTAATTTTGGTGTATATCAAGCTAGCGAAACGGCCGCCAGCGCACCATGAGCGTAGCATGTAAATCATGCTGTACATGACATTCGTGTCATGATTTTCATGTTATGACTTGTCATTTATGTTCGTCATACAGTCATGTTACGCCATACCAATTTTGGTACACATTCGATTAACCAAGCGACCAGGAGAGCACAAAGTCGTAGGCGGCTAGATAGATAGATAGATAGATAGATAGATAGATAGATAGATAGATACGGTCAAAGTCGCAGAAGTTCGCTAAGAAATGCTTCGCATTTAAAAACGCGTATTGTCGTGAAGTCGTGTCTCTTGCATTATCGTGAAGCATTGCCGTGAAGTCAACTTGTGCACCAAAATTCTCACTCAAAATACAATTCGCATTGATAATACAATAATTTAATTAAAATCTGTGGAGCGAGTTATCTGATAAATGATCCGATCTTTTTTGTGAATTGCATATATATGCGGTTTGAACTGTAGCACAATATACTGCACATTATTCCTTGCTTTTACGATCGTAAACGGGTAACACCGCCAGTACTGACAACATAATGATCTATCTGGATGTCGCATTTTCTTACGCTCTCCTGCTAGCCTCTGAAAACTGCAGCTAGAGGCGCTGAGTTCTTCCATTATCGGGCACTGTGGACAACCATGAACTGTAGCTACTGAACGGCGAGTCCAACGGCGAGGAGAAAAATAAGATGGCTTTCGCCTTCGAATCGTATTAATCGAATACATAAGGGGCCCTACGAGTTTTCAAACAGATCGATTGCCCTTCTTTGAGCTCCGTGCCGTGCTGCTGCTGCTTGTTCCTTTTTTTTACGATTTGCTTGGCACTCATGTTGAGAAGCATCAGGCGGCAATATGCGAGCGGCTACCGCACATATTTAAGTTTAAAGCGCGATATGTTCTCGCTCTCTAACGGCCCATCCTGACGCATAGGAGCGCCACGCGAGGCAGTATCAGAGCATGTCAAAACTTCGTACACAATTCCATGGCAGAACGACAACAAATGGAGAGCGAGATGGCTATCTATCATGCAATTACAGGATGCGTTGTTCCTGAGTGCTCTACTTGCTAAAAGGATACGCAAACGTAACACTCTGGCCGGACTACATCGGCCTCTCGGAATACATTCAGCAATGTGCTGTCTGACATAAGTCAAGAGAGATCGATTCAAAGTACCTGCCAAAAAGACAGGCTTTGGGTCAGCACAAGTGGCCACGATGCGTCTTGCCCGCTGACGCCGTACGTGTGAACGATGCCGTAGAAGAGGACACCCACCCCGTTATGGCCGATAAGCACCACGGTCAAGGATACGCTTAGAAATACTACAGTCATCCAACTGCGCCTCGAGTCCAGCCCAAAGGATGGGTCATTCTTCAACGAGATCATAGACGACGCCATGAGACCGGTAAGCCCTACCAGTACCTGGCTGCGATGTCCCTTCTTGTGAATGTGAACGTCTCTGTAAAAAAATAATGTAGTGTTACACTCAGCCGTTTGAACACCAGTCATGTCACTCAGGTCTTGTCATTTGTGTCATGCCGTATGATTTTTAATACCATAAATCTTGTTATTTTTGTGCTCCGCGTGAACATTGTTAGGTTGTCTTTCAACTGGAACGTAGCACCATCGAGACATGAAGTCGTCTTCCAGCTACCCATATTAATATAATTATGTCCCACGCTTGCCGTTACTCTGTATTTTCATGGGTGTACTTCGAATGTCGATGACAGTTTGCTGCCTATTAGGTTAGCACTGACCATTCGCAAGTGTTCGTTGGTGTGAGTCTACATTAGTTTAGGAGACTCGTCATTAGCTTTGGAAATATTCTTAAAATGCGGTGACTCACGAGAAGGGAACAGACAAACCGTATGTGTCCTCGCCAGAGCACATGCACAGCCGCATATCATAACTTTACTTGCAGCTGGTAGCATATTCGGAAGGGTCACTTCTAATCAATGGTGTGGCTTTGCGTTTCCGGCATTTAGTTCAAGGAAGAAGAGAGGATTGAGGGAATATTGTTGACTGCAGGTGGACCTATACATGCAAAATATGCGCGTCATATGCTGGCAAGCAGATCGCCAACCCCTTGGCTCACAATTTGACCCACTGAGCCGACGCCGAGGAAGTCGAGACCGAGCACATGCATCCTTTAGTCATGTACCATACATAACACAGCATTATACCCTAACCTGGAGAACGTACCCTCCCGCACACAAATCACTACACAAACAGCAGGAGAGATTACTTCGGGCTCTGCAGGTCACCACATTCTGACACCCAACCAGAAATCGCCGTATAGCTCCTACTCAATTTTTTCCGCAAGGCCGCTTCTGTGGAGAACCAGGGTCCCTCCAAAATGTAGCAGGAGGCTGCCTAATATCGCCACTAAAGCCCCCCAACCGTTACCATTACCACGAGCTTTGGGACAAAGCCTTGGCCAGCTCGAAGCTCGGTGATCTGCTATGGCTGGTAGCGCTGGCCAAGGACGCTGCCCAAGCTGAGAGTATCGTGAACTAAGGACCGCACTTCTGAGGTACCTTGTACATAGAAATGTTTATCCTCTCTCGCTGGTAATTACTCTACCCCGCGCCTTCCTTTAACGGATATCTTTCGCTGTTTAGATCAAGGCGAAACGCACAATAAAGCGAACGCAAGCCTGCGCTCTCTCAGCAACTCCACGCACTATGCCATACCTGCTAACTCAACGTAATCGCGTTACGCAGAGAGTCAAATATAACGAAGTGTTACGTCATGTTTCATTTTTTATTGTCCCGGTGCACATGTGATAGCCTATCAGGGGTATGAAAATATGCCATGAATAACTAAAGAATGCTGCAAAAAACAACATTCCCGAATTTTTCCAAAAGTCTGAAGAGTACGCATGCGTTAGCAATCACTGCAATTATATGATTTGAAGACCAACAACGTTATAAGAAGTCTAGAAATATGAATGTATATGTGCCTTCCTGCTCACTACAGCATCATTACTGGTGTCGGGACAGGGCACCTCTGACACTGTAGCATAAACCAAACGCTCGGTTATGCGATGCTCTGGCTTTATGAACTGCATACAGCGGGATAATAATTGGCTCGGACGTTCACTGCTGCATTCTGTGCAAATAACGAACATTTGTTGCAGTCTTCGTTAAGTTTCGCAGCGGCCCTGTAAAAGATGCAGAGCATGAATTAGAAATAACGTACAGAGAAAAGCGCGCAAGCCACTGAGCAATGGCCAGGAGAGAAGGGACTCTAACGCGCTACACGGAGTGCAAAAACCAAAATAGCTCGCATGGAGATGGATAATAAAAGATAGGATAACAGCTTACTGCTTAGAGAGCTCACGTATTACGAAGCTCACAGTTTTGTTTCATTTTTTCCAATTATCTTATTGTTGAAAGCTGAGCAGAAAAAAGTGCGCCGAGAGGCGACTTGACGAAACGTTGCATGTTCGTTTTTGCTACTTTCCAGAGAAAAAAAACACAAAAACGTTGACTACTAAAGGTGTCTATTCCTCTCGGATAAAAAATGTAACTCTTATTATAGCGAATATGCTTGTACATTTTAAATGCGCCTATTAAGTATAAATTTCAAATGGAAACTTTAAACCCTCGTTTTCAGCTTCTTTCACCATGGCACAAAATTATCGCAAAGTTTGGTCATTTTCCCGGTTGTAGAAACCGCGACAACTTTATATGAATTGAACAGTTTTGTCAGAAGCGTGCAAACGGCACTTTGAGCGCATTCGCAGGCGTTTGATGAGTTCAGCTGTCTGGCAAACGTCGCAAAAGTCACGTTCCCCTGGGGCTTTCATAGAACAACTAAAGTGTACTGGTTCGAAAGCGTGAAAAGTTGCAGCAACCTTTGTGCAGATTCAGTTTACATTCTGTTGAGATTGAGTACGGCGCTTATTAGCGACCTCTTACTAGCAACATGCTGGACGTGTTCCGTATGGAAATAATCAATAGCAGAATCTCTACATAGAGCAAAATCTTGGCCTGGCTCCGTATAACTGCATTAATGGTTGTGGCTGTCGCCAAATATAGGTCTGCGGTGTACTGCAGTGAAAAAAAATCTAAACAAACGGGGTGACGATCTAGACTGGTAACGGTATTAAACCTCCAATGGCAAAGGGAGCGTCAATGTCATATTATGTGGACGTTAGTTGCCTGTATATCTGACCCGTGATCTCTGCACCAATACGCATCATTCTTTTTTTTTCTTAATTTCATTAAAACAGCTCCCTACTATAGGTGAGGTACGTAAGTGGTGGCATGACGTGCGCTTAACTTACAACTGAGCTTCACGGCTGGTTTTGACCGTCCCGAACAACCTCAGAAGCCTTTGCACAGTCGTACAGGGCAAGTTTGACGCGAGAGGTAGACACTGTTAAATATGTCCCTTGCATTGCAGGGGTGGCGTATCGCATTCTTTTAAGGTGTTGTTCCTCTTACATAGGCGAAACAAGGCGACGTGTGAAAAATTACCTTCGTGAGCACAGGATCAAAATAGGGAGTGATGCACACTCATACTTGACAAAGCATTGGCGCGAACGTGGTTGCTATGTAAGCTTTTCTGACCCCGATGTTTTATTTACACACAAGAATCGGGCAGTACACGAGGTGGTTGGAGCCTCCCATTTTGTGCGGAAAGATAAGGACTGGGTGAGTCAACCCTACCTGGTACTGTATGATAAAGAGATAGCCTAACAAGGCCTCATTAGGATTGTCGCTGCTGACACTGTTCGTCATTTACATACTCTGTGTAACCTGGTACGCGAAGCTATCATTCATTTATTCATAGGTATTCTACAAATAAACTTCAGTTGTGAGATCAGAGCATGCCCTATGCACCCCTCTTATTGTCCCTCGTCTAGTATAGCAATGTTTTAACGAAATGAACTTCACACAACCAGCCGAACTTGCTATCCTAATTCAGTCTATTTATTCTTTCTTTCAACACGGTCGAGATTTCAAAACTAGACAACTGGACCCAGGAGGGAGCAGAGAAGCAGGTTGAAGATGCTGTCGACATTCCTGCTGTGGGGTTCCGAGCCTGAGCTCATGAAGCTTAACTGTACTGGCGTGAGCTTGTTCTCGTTGATGCTGCTGATTCCAGTGATTACCGTGATGTTTTTCGTCCTTTGTTGTGGCTATTCATTTTGTGGAAGCTTGCCAAAAGGCAGTGCAGCTTTGTGACCCCCTATCTTCTCGTCGTCATACACGCGAGCGCCTTCTAATGTCTGGCCCTCTGCCTCTTTATAAGTAGGGTTCGCGTCACAACTTGCTAATGCCAAAACCTCAATTTCCTCATCAGGCGCAGGGTTTAATCAGACTTGCATTATCATACATGCCGTTAGAGAAGATAGGATAAAAATCGGATGCCGAATTCACGAAACTTTGCTTTTTCGCAAGTGACTTTTTCCATTGATCGACCGGCTTCACTAACCATATGTTCCACATCATGATTTGATGAAGTATTCTTTTACGGAACATCTTAGCCTACGATGTTTTCATTGCTACGGGCCCAGAGTTTCAGCCGGAATCGATCACAGTTATCCTGCGCGGCATTCAAGTTACCTGCCACAAACCACGCCACTACTTGAAGCCGCCTTGGTAAAAGACCCTTACAAGTCGGGCAAGGAGTCACGCGTCCAGATATAATATTTCGTGGCCTAATCCTAGAATTGCACCATGTAAATTCCATAACGAGTGGGTAATTGAGAGGCACCAGAAAAATGAGTTATAATTCACCACCATCATCATCAACCACAGCATCAAAAAAGACAGTCGTCAATTAATGCGCGGAGTATGGTGCAGAAAAAAGCATGATCTCTCAAGCTCCAATGCTGACAGTGATGATGATGATTGTAATAAAGCGTTCAGCTTAAGTCGTCTTAGGCAGACGCATAACGGAACCAGTGTGTTTTCTTCAATGTGTGGACATATGCGCATAAGTTGTGACGAACGCCATCGTTCGTCGGGAAGCGAGACTGGATGCTCTGGGCAGCGACGGACTGCACCTCTTGACGGACATATTCAGTAAGTGCTTCCCACAAAAGGACCAGATGCGTTTGCAAAATTTTGCTTCATTTGGTGTGTTATCATAGGTTCACTTAGTCGCTGCTGTCAAAACTAAAGCAATACTGATTTTGGTTTCGACCATAGCATCGGATGTCCATGCCGGATGGACTCAAGTGCTTACACTTTTTTTTTCCACGTAGCAACTCCAGTAAAAGGCTTAGTTATGCATTTAAATACTTACTGTCACTCCGTCGAAATTCAACAGCCACGCACGACATGAGAAAACCATATAATTAATATCCTAATCTCAGTGAAAAGGTGCATATAGCCAAGCTTCAAATGTTATACCTTGTCGATAAAAAATCCTGATAAAGAATGTGGTCTTGCAACAAGGAAACTTACAACCATTTCTTCGTATTTACATTTATTCTACTATACAAGGGACTTGCGCCGCCTTTGTACATAAAGCTTTGCAACCCAAATAACCGCAACAGCAGCGTTTAGTGCAGCCACAAAATGAAGAATACCATCGTAGGATCCAAGGTTGTCCCTCCAGTAACCTGTAAAATATCAAATATATGTAATAAGGGCCGTGTCTTAAAATGGTACTCTTGTGGGTCTGCAATCGTGATAAAGGCAAATTGATCAATTCTCGGGCCATATAAAAAGTGTTTCATAAATATGTCTCATACACGTCGGTTTAAAGAGGCATACATCAGTTCAGCCTAGCTGTGGACCTTTAGGAGCCATGGAACATATTTTGTTAGAGTGCCAGGAATACAAAGAAACACCTTATCTCCACAGCAGAATCGCTTCTCGCTTTTCGAGCTACAATATGTATCCAAAACATACTTCCTTTTATGTATTCTCTTCTCGTGTTGACCCACGCAGGATCACTTTTGGTAGTTATCTTAGTGATGTCTAAGTGTAAAGCTTTATTGTAATTTGTATGCTCTCCCAAAGCACTGTTTTCGGGCGCCACTGGTGGCACGTCTTTCATCTTCTTTCTAGAGCTGGTTAGCTTCGGAACGACCCAATGACAGGCTCATATGCTCCCATTTCTGAAGGGTAGGTGTGTAGCCCTGTTATTAAAAAAGTTCCCTTCGGATCGTGAGGACCCGGTTTCCCAGCCCTGCCAAATAATCTTATATTGTTTCAACAACGGGCATGTTTAGACCAGCCTTAAAATCTTTGGTACTCGCAGAAAACCAGAGGTGGGTATGTTCCACGGTAAATGGCTTGTAGAGCACGTGCGATCGTCTAACGAAAGCTCTGCTCGGTGAAGTAGAGCACGTGAAACTCGTGAAAAACAGAGAGAGGAACAAAAAGACAATAGGAAGAGAGAAAGACAGACGAAGAGCAAGAAGGACAAATGAAGTGATGGAAAGACAGCGAAAAAGATAAATAAAGAGAAATAAAGGGAATAAACACGTAAAAAGATAGAAAAGGAGAAACAAAAAGAAACAAGCGTGAAATAAAGAGGGCAAGAAAAGAGAGCAAGACGGAAATAGAAAGAAAGAAAAACAAAGAAAGAGAGAGCAAGAAGCAGAGGGAGAGAGAGAGAAAGACTGAGAAAGAAAACTAAAGATGGAAAGCGCGAAAAAGAGCAATAAATAGAGAGAGAAAGAAAAATAGAAGCAGATATAAGAAATAGGGAGACAAAAAGAATAAAGAAAGAAAAACATGGCTGATCCCTCCGTCGTAGGAATCGGCTCATCCCTCCGTAGTAGGAAACGCAAGGAGTGATTTATTGTATTCCTTGTGCGCATTGTGGCGCTTCATACGCGCGGCAAACAAAGAACTTCCCAGAGAGGCTGCGGCAACACAGGAACGACGTCCGCAAGTTCGACTGACAAAGGAGTGCACTAGCTGAGCATAGCGAGGTGAACGACCACGACATCTAGGTCAATTACCACAAGTGACTTTTTGTGGATTCCTGACGAAGTCAGGCAACACCGGACAACGTGAACCGGTCTGTAGGTGCGCTGCCGAGCGTCTATTTCAATGAACTACGGCACGTCAATCAAACCAAGCGTCACCCCCCGACTTGAAGAGATGAAGTCTTTATAAACTCTGTTGCTCTCTGGGGCCCCACAGTCACCCCTGAAGAAGGGCCCGAGTTGGACCCGAAACATCGGGTTTTTAAAGTAAAAAGATGTGGTTTGTGTCACTTTTTCAATAAAATTTCTGTTATACTGATCCCTCCATCGTAGAAATTGGTATAACACAAAAGAATAAGCAATCCACTACTACTGTCTTGACAGAGGTAATTGATTGTTTAGTGTGCATTGATATATGAGAGCTTCTACTGTGTATATTGGTTTTTGGCAGTTATAGCACCATTTGAAGTGGACGCACTCCCGCTGACGCCTAGTGGCACATCTCCATCCCGACGACTAACGCCCATGATCATCATTCAACCGTTGTGGTACCTAAACATGTTAACATATACAGGACACAATCCATCGTGAATCCCTCGCAAAGATGGCATCAAGAAACACACAATGAGCACTCCTACTTGATATGCACTCCTCAAAAACGTCGTCAACTGGGGAGAGCAACGGCAAGGCGCACGCTCCCAGAGTAGTAGCGTAACCTAAGCCTGTGCTCGTGCATACACTAACAAATTGCGCTTAAGCAACACTGGAGCAGAGGTTCGTAGCTTGAGCTGTGAACGCACGATGGCTTTCCACGTCCCGCGGGCCTCTGTCTCGCTCCACCAAGGCATTGCATGCGCCCGTCGACACCGTTCTCTTTATGCAGCGCTTATTGCAGCTCTTCTATATGGCAGTGCTATCGCATTCGAATCAGTACGCGGCGGAGAAACGTTGTTGGTGCATGTGGAATCTGCTCTATTCAAACAAGGAGCCGTCACGCTCTAACACGAAGCAAAATACAAAGAAGGCAAGTGCATCTAGGGCGACTCCTTGACGCAAGCCATCCAGCTTCCTCGCTGGCATTGAGACGCTTTAACTGCGTCGTCGCCGAATCGCTCCCTATCGTCGGTGATTGTCAGTGTCATAGCGCAATACTTGATTTCACCTTTCGCAGGCGGCCACAACGGCTTGTAAGCGAAGAGTGCCGTGCGAAAGAGATGTAAGGCGCGTTCGTCAAGCTTCCTACGTGTTCTTCGATGGCGCAAGTGATTAAACGCCAGCATTAATCGTCGCGGACCGAGAGATCACGGGTTCGATTCCCGGTGACGGAACTTTTAACAGCGAAGCTGTTCTTAGTCGAGGCTTTCATTTCCGGGGTCGTGGTAGCGGTGATCACGTGGCCTCGTAATGTGGCGAGAGTGAAGCTTCGCAGGAAGGGGAGTTCTGCGTGTGCTTCGAGAGGAGAGGGCAACGGCGGAAGATGTCGAGGGCGTGCTGCGAGAGGCGAAAATGGAGGATGTCGTGTGGTGAAACTTGGAGAAACGCTCCAGGTTGGGGTGAAGGTGAGGCGCAGTGGATTGTTAAATAGTGTGTAGGGCCAGTGTTTAGAAGTTTGGGCTTTCAAGATGGCCAAAAATTTCTAATTCTCCCGATGAAGAAACCGCTAGACAACAACGACAGCTGGCTCGAGGACGAGCATGTTGTCGACGAGCCAACCATTACGTTCGCGCTAGAGACGCCTAGTCTAAGCGCCAATCGAACGGAAGACTCTAAAAACATAGAGGTACGTGCTGGATGGATTTATCTTGTATTTTTTAAGGCGAAGCATTTCTTAGCGAACCTCAGGCACTTTGGCCGTTTCTATCTACGTATCTATCTATCTACCTGTCTTGCCGCTTACGTCTGGGCGCTCTCCTGGTCATCACCATAATTTGTAATATACCGAAATTGCATAGCAAGGGATCAGTGTATGACTAACACGATTCACTGGTCATCACATTAATAACGCAAAATACCTGTCGCGTACGTCATGAAAATCTTTCTCTCAGTCATGTGTGGCACATACCCGTAAACCAGAGTTAATGTTATGTGGGCATGTGCCACAGGTGATGCAGAGTCTCAGCCAACACAGTAACCGCGAACACACACTGACACGTACGAAAAGTGATAATAATAATAATTCTTCGGGTTTTATGTCCGAAAACCGCAATATGATATGAGAGACGCCGTAGCGAAGGGCTCCGGGAATTATGACCATCGTGTATTCTTTAACGTATACCCAGATCGCAGCGAACACGGGCATCTAACATTTTGCCTCCATTCAAATACTGGGATCGAAACCGCGACATTCGGGTCAGCAGCCGAGCACCTGAACCGCTACACCACTGCGACCGACGCAAGGAAAGTGAGGAAACTGAAGACAGAGCACCCCTGGAAGACGCTCAACTACCATTCACTTGTCCACGTGGTCCGCAACGTTGATCACGTGGATTACGCAAAAACCGGCGTCAGTGCTTACTACAATAAATCCGCTGAGAGAACCAGGCTTCTCATCATTATCGGTGACTTCAACATTGTTGTATAGAGAGCCAACAACGCCTGGTCCTTATACTGCGTGAAATACGGCTTATTTGTGCAGAGGGCATCAAAAGAGCTCGCTGCCATGCCCACGACAGGAGGCATCATAGATCATTTCGTCGTAAGAGGCATCCAGGATTTCCACCATCTGCACTATACCTCGCGCTTCACTACACTTAGACTTCTCATAGCCGCGATCACGAACGGATCTGATTAACAAGTCCGATCCAGCTGCTGGTGCTCACTGATCACGGTGATGATGACCTTGTTCAAGAACTGTCAAGAACCCCTACTACTCATACACACGGGTTCGTGAAACGTGCGTGCGTTGTCCGTCATAACGGATAAATATAAGCAAAACAACTGTAACTGTGACTGTAACGTACGTACAGTGCGCCTTCGCGTGCCACTCGGCTGTGTATATATCTAGGGGAACTTTCTTGAATAAAGCTTAGTAGCGAGTAACGCCTGTCCTGTACATCTGTGTAACTTCTTTGTCCTGTTCGGATTTGCGCTATCCAGTATTGCAGAATACAAGCACCGCATGTCAGCTTATCGCGTGTGGTGTTGGTAACACCCATGTTGCTGTTGCTATCGTTACGTAACTGTAAACAAATGGTTATATCATAGATATGCGACTCTTCAACATATCAATGTGCGTATACCATTTCCATATTTCTCTAGGGCCACTCCGTAACGTTTCGCTCAATGTGAAAAATTACGCCACAGTCACCATCCCGCGCATGCTTCGCATAACGTTGATTCCCAGGGTACGTGGGATCTGCCGAGATTTTTTTTTCTTCTGTAATCATTCGTTTCTGTGTGTTTTACCAACTCCATGTCCGTGACGTAAATACGTCAGCGACGCCTTGATGGACCCCGGCATAAAACACTTTCGTGTTGAAAATAAAGTGAAACAAGTAAAGCCAGCGAGTTCCGCTCTCTTCATTCAGGCTTCACACGACTAGTGCGAAGCTACCATAATTTTGTAAGATAATTGTCTTGCGTTACAAAGGACGTACTTTTCTCGCTGAATCAGTATACAAATGCCCAAGCTTTTAGGCATAGAAATGCTTACGCTCGTGTTCTTCAAAGACAATAACCTAACAGTACTGCAGATTGGGCTAGATGGTCAGGATTCACTGTGGGCGAAGCGCAAGAAACGTAGACGGAAAAGAGGAGAACGATACGAGTTAGTTAGTTAGTGTGTTAGTTAGTTTTCTTGCGTGTAACTTCTGTGATTAAAAACCAGTTGAAGTGTAGCGCCCGTCTTGTGCCGTTCTCCTCTTTTACGTCTACATTTCTCGCGCTTCTTCCACAATAAGCTAATTGATGATGTTTGAATCAGCCTATCACAACCACTATATTTGTTATCTCGCCTGTATATACCATGACCAGAAATATACTTTTTTTCCAGTCCAGAAATGACGCTGTAGAAGAGAACTCCCAAAGGTAAATATTACCTGTGGCTCGTTTTTTGTAAGTGTCGACTTTGCCCATACATATTTTTTTAAAGACACTTGTTAACACTCTTTTGGAGATTCCTGCCTCCCAATACTCTCAGAACAAACTTTATTCCGAAAGAAGAGTTAAGGTACATCTTTAAAGAGAGTTACCGATGTGGCAAGTTAACCCTCGCCAAAAAGATCAACGGTTTTTCCCATGGTGAGATATGAATATTGAATAGCGGTACGAAATCATTCATCAAGAAAAACAAGCGCCGCTGAGTAATCAGCAAATCAGGTAGAAATGCAGCCAAGCAATTTTGACTGGGCTATAGTATCCAGGACAACCGCGTTACCCTAATGTGATACAGCAGCAAACACGAAGAAACTGAACTTCTCTTGGTAAGGAGGTGTCAAGCCGGAAGTGTAGAGAGATGAACTATTGCACTTCAAAGAATTCGCCATTGATGTGTTTAGGGAATTGCCAGCATGATAAAAAACATGGTTGATCCATCCGTCATAGGAATCGGAATAACACGAAAGTAAAGCGTGCCCTTACAGAAGTAACTGAATGTTGACTGTACATTGATATAAGAGAGTTTGCAAAATGTATATTGATGTCTGGCAGCTACAGCACCGTTTAACGTGGATGCGCCCACTTCGATGGTTGGTGGTATACATCTCCATTCCGACTACTAACATCCCTGCTAAATGATTAAACAAACCCTTGTGGTGTAGTAGTTAACGGTGAAAGCATAATCAGAGAACTAGGTGTGATAGCCAGAAGAGCGTTGCATATTGGACGCAGAACTTGGTCGTCATCCGCGGCTAGTTGAATTGTGATTGAACACCACGGCCGGACTAGAGGGAAACGCAAAGCGCGTCGTGCCGCCCCAGTAGCCCGGCCGCAATTTTTCTCGGGGTGAGCACGTGAGCGGGGGACGCGGTGTAACAGCCAGGGGAGGCAGGCGCGCGTCGCAGAGCTATGAGCGAGGCCAACGCTTTTACGACGCTTGGCTAAGGTCTCCACATCGCGGTGTGTTAAGGCATTGACAAAATTGAACTTCTATTGAAAACGCGCCGAATGGGAGGGACGTGTAACGCGTTGCAGGTGCTAATCGCGGAGGCCGCAGTAATGACGAATTACTTTACTCTATACCTCTCCCAGAGGGCAACACCACCCCGCCGACCGGGAGAGTGGTAGATATAAAAGGCGCGTTTGTAAAGCCTCTAAAGGTTGTGACCGTGGCGCAGTGGATAGCGTGCCCGACATCTGCTGTTGCGGACCGAGCGGTCGTGGGTTCGATGCCCGTTGATGGAACTTTTTTTTGCCATCTGATCTGTATATTTTTTCGACGTCATTTCCGTGACGGAAATACGTCACTGTAGTCTTGGTGGACCCGGCATAAAACACTTTCGTGTTCAAACAACGAATACATAAAGAAACCATTATGAAATTAATCACTTTAAATGCAGTATCTTCCAGCCATGTACGAACTATCCGAACTATCCGGCGAGCTAATTTCGGATAGAATTCCGGGAATTTAAAAAAAAAATATTCGGCAGATCCCACGTGCCGTGGGAATCGATGATATGCGAAGCATGCGCGGGATGGTCACTGTGGCGTAATTTTTCGTATTAGGCGAAACGTTACGGAATGACGCTAAAGAAATGTGTAAGCGGTATAACCACACCAATTTGCTGAAGAGTCGCATATGTATCATATAATCAGTTCTTTACAGTTGCCCTATCAGGCAGGCGTGGTTTATTATCCCCTTCATATTTCTGTTTCCCTACGTTCGGGTTGGGGCACCTACTGTTTTGTTATTTTTCAGCCCCACCATGATTACGATAGCTTTGACATGCGCAAAGCTATCGTAATCAAGCAAGCTAAGCTCTGGTGCCATTTTTGCGCGGTTGACATGCGCAAAAAAGGCACCAGAGCTTAGCTGGCTTGCCCTACCGGCATTTTAAATGCGAAGCATGTCGGAGCGAACCTCAGGCACTTTGGCCGTTTCTATCTATCTATCTACTATCTATCTATCTATCTATCTATCTATCTATCTATCTATCTATCTATCTATCTATCTATCTATCTATCTATCTATCTATCTATCTATCTATCTATCTATCTAGCTAGCTAGCCGCCTACGTCTGGGCGCTCTCCTGGTCGTCTCCATAAATAGTAGTATACCAAAATTGGCCTAGCAGAAGATCAGTATATGACGAACACGATTCACTGGTCATGACATGAATAACGCAAAATACCTGTTGCGTACGTCATGAAACCCTTTCTCTCAGTCACGTTTGGCACATACCCGTAAACCAGAGTTAATGTTATGCGGGTATGTGCCACAGGTGACACAGAGTCTCAACCAACAACGTAACAGCGAACACACACATTGACATGCAAGGAAAGTGATAATAATAATAATAATTGTTGGGGTTTTATGTCCGAAAACCACGATATGGTATGAGAGACGCCGTAGCGAATGGCTCCGGAAATTTGGCCATTGGGTATTCTTTAACGTGTACCGAGATCGCACAGAAAACGGGCATCTAGCATTTTGCCTCTATCCAAATGCGACTGCCGCGGCCGGCATTGAACCCGCGACCTTCGGGTCAGCCGCCGAGCACCTTAACCGCTACACCACCGCGGCGAACGCAAAGAAAGTGAGGAAGCTGAAGACAGAACACCCCTGGAAGACGCTCAAGTACCCTCCACTCGTCCACATGGTCCGCAACGTGGACCACGTGGATTACGCAAAAACCGGCGTCAATGCTTCCTACAATAAATCTGCTGAGAGACCCAGGCCTCTCATCATTACCGGTGTCTTGAACATTGATTTATCAAGACCCAAAAATGCTTGGTGCTTATATTGCGTGAAAGACGGATTGGGTGTGCCGAGGGAATCAAAAGACCTCGCTGCCACGTCCACGATAGGAGGCATCAAAGATCATTTCATCGTAAGAGGTATTCAGGATTTCCACCAGCTGTGCTATACCTCGCACTTCACTACACTTAGACCCCTCGTAACCGCGATCCCGAACGGATCCGATTAACAAGTCCGGTCCAGCTGCTGGTGCTCTCTGATCACGGTGATGATGACCTCGTTCGAGAACTAAGAACCCCTTCTACACATACACACGGGTTCGTGAAACGTGCGTGCGTTCTCCTTCATAGCGGACAAGTATAAGCATTACAACTGTAACTGTGACCGTAAAGTGCGTGCAATGCGCCTGCGCGTGTCATTCGGCTGTGTATATATCTAAGGAAA
Source organism: Rhipicephalus sanguineus (assembly GCF_013339695.2). Lineage (NCBI taxonomy): Eukaryota > Metazoa > Arthropoda > Arachnida > Ixodida > Ixodidae > Rhipicephalus > Rhipicephalus sanguineus. Next base: position 96,649,177 of record NC_051186.1, read on the forward strand.
CTTTCCTGAATGAAGCTTAGTTGCGACTTACGCCTGTCCTGTGGGTCTGTGTTCCTTCTTTGTCCTGTTCGGATTCGCGCTATCGAAGTACTGATGAATATAAGCACTGCATATCAGCTTACCGCGTCTGGTGTTGGTAACACCCATGTTTGTGTTGCCATCGCTACGCAAATGTAAACAACTGGTTATACAATAAATATGCGACTCTTCAACATATGAGTGTGCGTATACCACTTCCATACTTCTCTAGCGTCATTCCGTAACGTTTCGCTCGATGTGAAACATTACGCCACAGTCACCATCCCGCGCATGCTTCGCATAACATCGATTTCCACGGTACGTGGGATCTGCCAATTTTTTATGATTTCTGACTTTATTTAATTAGAAAGAAAACGGGAACATTAGATCAGTTCACTGTCACATTAAGTAGCAAGGTCGACGAGATGTGACATGCAGCCGATTTTTACACTCAATCCGGTGCATATACTTTGATAGAGGTGTAATTTGAGCTGCGACGCAAATATTCTGTACGCGAGGCGAACAGAGCTCATGTATTCTTAGTCTCATTAGTAATGCTACCGATTAGTGTTCTTGGAGACCGTGCTCTTATTTTGCACTTGAATGGGATGTTTACTTATCTTCTGTAAGTGAGGCATATGTAAGCAGTGGAGCTTCAAGGATGTAGGAATATTATTCTTAACCTTATTTATAAATCGTCACCAAAAGTTGCACTAATTTAATAATAACGAAGAATGAGTTCCGGTGCCTTTACCTTATGTACTCTCTGAAATTGAACGCCATATATTATGTTTCTCAGTAGTAAGACTACTGTTGCATCATGCGCTATCAAGCACAGGACAACTTCGTTTGCATAACTGGCTGTACATGCCTGAGATCATCAAATTCACTTACCAACCAAAAATGGCCCGCTGATAAGCACCACGCCGCTCCAGAAGGACACTCCGCCGAGCAACCCGGGCATACGGTCGACTCCGAATTCTTTAGCCAAAAAAGGCGGGAGCAGGGTGATTCTTGACCCATTACTGACACCAAATATAACAGAGGAAGCCAGAAGCAGCGGGAAAGCGTCCAACCATACGAATAGTTCGAGCGCGAGAAGCTGAAGAACGTATCCCAGCAGCATAACGCTTTCTAGCGTTAAAAGACCAGAGTCAATGACAACACCACTTAGCGGTCTCGTCGCAATGTCAGCCACTGCGAAAGCGTTTAGTAAAAAGACGCCACTGGATGGCATAATTCCTTTGTCTACGGCAATATCCACCGACAACAGAAGAAACGTAGACATCCCAAAAGCAACTAGAGAGAAAGATATGGCATTAACCGCGACTGACATGCTGGCGAACTCTCTCACAGTCGTGGTGAAGCTTGTATTGCCTACATTGTCCTTCCCTGTTAATGTGCTGTGGGACACGCGTAATCGGAGGGCGCTGAGACAGGAGCTGCCATTCTGGACAAGTGGTACTTGCGTGACCTCTGTTTCGATCGTCTTTTCGTGCGATAATTCGGTTTGACCAGGATTTTTGCAATCATGTGTTCCACTTGCGGATAGAAGAATGCTATTTGGCATAGATCCCACAGCCATTTTTTGAGTGTTCACCGTATTGCCTCGAGACTGTCTGCGTGGCCTCACCCACTCTGGGCTTCGGACGGCAAGAACCGGAGGCAATGCATTCATGATCATGCCACCGAGCAACAGTAAAGTGCCGTGGATCCCGTAAGTAACACGAAGGAGCTCAGCCAGCGGTGGCAAGTACAAGCTGTTGACACACGTTAGCGTGTACATGAGGCTGCACGCTGTAGCTCGACGCTTCTCAAAGTGCTGAGAGACGAGAACGCTAACGGCCACGTGGACGCCACAGGTCGCTGACCCTATGGAGAGAAATAAAGTGCAAGTTACACGGATGAGACAGCGTACCATCACACATAATCGAAGTAAGTTTGAGCAGATTTTAGCGTAGGCACACTCGTGTAGTTGAGGTAAGCGCGTACATAAGAATGGAAGCTTCAGTGAGTCGGTAGCGATTCATACTTGTAAATGTGTGCGCTTCAAAACGTTGTGTGCGCTTCACGACACAAGAAAGGAGCATACAGGACGTGCGCTATTGCATGCTGTTGTACCCATCCTGCCAAAGTCTTGAGATTATCATCCAAACATTGTTAAGCGCACAGATTTACAAGTATAATCACGGGCAGAATTACGTTGGTGTTGTATTGTTTCCGTAGAGTGGATGCCCAAGCATTTACATATAACGCAATTCTTGAAAATGTTCACCTTATTTTGACCCACGAAAATTTGAAACAACAAACTACGGCGAATATATGTGCTGCGTGTACTCTGGTTTACTTCCTTGTGCCAGCGTTCAATGTAGGAATATTACCTATTCTTGACTGTCTATAAAAGGGAGTATTGATAGTGCCTTAGGTTTTTTTACTGACACCACAGTGCTTCTCCGTTCACTTTTTCATAAATTTTCATTTTGAAGTCGTTTAAATATTATTCGGATTAATTTAAGCGCTCACCATACACAATTCCAAACAGGATATTTAAGTAGAGGATGCTGTCAGCGAAGAAGCAGGCGGAGACGGCAGCGCCTCCTGCGAACGTAGACGCGAGCAACACCACTCGACAAGAAAAACGGGTGCAGAGATATCCCGCCACCGGACCTAAAAAAGAAGCGTTCGAAAAATTTATAAAGTATCATTTTTTTACAATTCTATGAGGTATAAAATTTGGTAATGCTCAGACAAAATCCCCCTTTTATTCTTTTCACCCAAACTGTGTTGTCGGCAAATAGAGAGGAATAACAAACTAAGTACCTTTGTTTTGAAACTCAAGAAGGTTAGACATACTAGCTGGAAAATAAAGACTGCAGATATGGAAAGCAGGCACCTTTCAAGGTGCAACATCTCTTTGAATATTCATATAACCTCCCTGCCTTTCATTCATTTCCTTCCTCCTCCTCCTCCTCCGTACACTTTTCTAAATATGCGTTATACTCACGCGTTGAGACGCGACAGCGTGGTATTCGTGGTATTATAATAGTAAGGTTACTGCTACTGCTTCTTCTATGAAGGGGGTCAGCAGTGAAAGACGTAGGCCTTCATCGGTAACTATAAACTTTATCAATGCTCAAAAAGCGCTGTCACATGGGCAGTATGAGGCAGTCGACGCCTTGCTTCCACAAGCGTTACGGGCGGTCCCGCTAGTGTTGGCGCCCAGGCGATCTACCTTGCTGTCGCATTTCGCCCCTTGAGTGCTCTACTTGCTGAAGGAATTCGCAAACCTAGCATTCTGTCTGGACCATGTTATTCTCCCGAAATACACGAACAAATTAATGTCTGGCATAAATAAAGAGATATAGATTCAAAGTACCTCCCAAGAGAGACAGACTCTGGCTCAGTACGAGTGGCCATGATGCGTCCTTCCTGCTGATACCGTACATGCGAACGATCCCGTAGAAGAGTACGCCAACCGAATGTTGCCCAATCAGCATCGTTTTCAATGACAGGCATAGAAATGTCGCAGTCACCCAACTGCGTCTAGAGTCCAGCCCAAAGGACGGGTCATTCTTCAAACCTATCATAGACAGCGCCATGGCTCGTAGGCACTGCCTGTACCTGGCTGCGATGTTCGTTGTAAAGAAGCGAATTCCTCTGAAAAAAGATTGAATGATTAGTCAGGCAACGTGGTTTGTTCACCAGTTTGGTTAATACTACCAATGGACATAGGAGAAGCCTGCTGCGCTTTAAATTGTTTTGTAGAAATATTTAAACCGAACTACTCCTACGCTTCGCATAGAAAGACCTGCATCGCCTTTCAGCTATGCCGGATCACCATCTTCATATATCGGGCCCGATGGCATACATCATGTGAAACGGGCGTGTTTTGATTGTTGTTGGCAGCCCGCTCCCTTTTACGTCGTTAGTTGTGGCAATATTGCTGTTGTTGTTTATTGTCCCCTTTTTTCATCATATCGTTAGAAACCTAGCAGGAGGAACCTGATAAATCAAGTAAATACCCCACGGCACAGCTTGCGGTTTAGCAACAAACCAGTGTTGCTTCTATGTCGACGTTGGGTGGCTTTGTACATAGGCGTTGCTTCTGTGGGTTGTTCCCCCTAGTCACCCATTGGGGGACGCCAATTCTGCCTGATACATTTAGTCAGTCGGACATTTCACGTCATTTTTTTATTGCGCAGGGCTATGACTACGCATCTCTTTGGCGCTAATGATGAAGAAGGACACCGGAAGTTCATTTCAAAGAACTGTTTACTTTCCATCGTTACCCCCGGAAAACCGAGAACAAATGACTGGCCGTCATGAGAAGCACGCTATCGCTGCACTTTCATCCCTTGCATGCATTGAGGAACTTGTTTTCCTTTGGACTCCATTAACGGAGCGAAGGGGGTAGGGCAGCGCTGCGGGAAAGCTTGGCTCCCTTTTATGGAAAAGCCTGCACACGTGCATAGCTTTGCCACTCCATTTTCACTTAAGCAATGCGCAACTTGACATGCATGCTTCCGCAATATGCAGTTTATTAGAAAATAAAAATTTCTTTAAAGTAGTTATATAATGCGACACGAAAATCTAAACGCTGATTTCTGAAAATACTTGGAAGGAAGCATTCCATCCAGCGTAAAATTTGACGCCTGTGTTAGATTCGTCACTGGCTGGTTGCAACGAATAGACCACCTCGTCGACATGTAAGAATCCAATATTCTCGGTGAAAGGTTACAAAGATAAAGCAACATGTCTCACCTACCTTGATAACACGATCGAGATGAAAATCGAAAGATGTCACAATCGCTATGATGAATTAGTTTGGAGATTTAGACGACAAATTCACAGGCCAAACAAAATAAGATCAAACAGGCTGCAATTGTTCGGTGAATAAAAAAAAGATAGAGGGCCTACCTACCGTTCTTTCCAAGAGCGCGTATTCGACACGCTGGGTACATGTCCACAGAAAGGGAGAAAGAGGGAGAACAAGAGGACCAGACAGAGAGGGCCTAAGAGCTGTCCGTGTGTGTTTCGTCCTGTTGTTCGAGCCGTTTTTTGTTTTCTAGCTTTTAGGAACGTGGGTGACAGAAAATGACACTGGAAAATTGAACTGCAAATGAAGAACGAATGGAGGAACAGTACCAAAGGATGTTTACAAAAATAGCGTAATAGAAATCACAAATCGTAACAAAACAACGCAAGGAAACTCACCGCTTGGTAGCAACAGAACGTTATAGAAAACGCAGCAAACGTCTTTGCCTGCGTGCTTTCCGGCTGACTATGGCATCAGTGACAATGACGGAAGACACGCCTCGAACGCCGCAGGAGGATCCAAGCGCATTATTATTGGGTGCTTCGGGCTCTGAGCTGCATGCAGCGGCATATTTGGCTCGGATTTTCATGGATGCATTCTACAAATAGAGAACATTTCCTGCAATATTTCCTGTAATCAAGAAAATATTTCCTGCAATCTAGAAAATATGCAGAGCATAACTTCATGCAGAGCCAAAATATTACGCAGAGCCACGCAAAGAAGCTACTGAACAATGACCGAGAGACTGAGAGGGCACTCACTTGTCAGACGGAATGAAAAAGCTCCCTCGGGGTTGGATAACGAAGGAACACGAAAAGACCTTGCTGCACAGTGCTTTCAGCTACGACAAACCGGCAAGTGTTTCGGCGTTTATCTTATCTTTTATGGCTGAGCGGGTACAAGAGCGGCAAGGGGTGACCTGACGATACTTTTCATATAGGGTCATTCCACGCCAACTGTGCCAGTCGGGGCGCTCGACAAAAATAAATTTCTCTAAAAAGATCTGGGAAAATCACACACATATAGACATTAGTAATACAGTACTTTACCAAAATAATTTGACGAGCAAAAAATTTTTGGGCAGGTGAGTGCCATTTGAAATTCAGGAAATGTTGGAAAACAAGGCACGAAAAAAAATCGCTATAAATCGACCGTTTCAGGCGTTCTTTCGACGCTAGGTTTTTTGCGTTTTTAGAGTATCGTGATTTCATTATAGGGCAGTTCCTTATACGAGCTTTATATTTTTTACACCTCAGCGCATAGGTAAATTTGAGTAAATTGTCGTGTTTTCGTGAATATTCTTACAAAAGACAATGATCGAACAAATGCCGGAGTTATTTTTATAAAACTGTCCATAAAACGTACTATCTTCTAATTTTTTGTTTTGCCTGTTTACGGCCCATAGGCTCTAAAATAAAATCCTGAAATCGCCAAAAGTCGCTACATTGGCCTATGTTGAGACGTCTGTAGCACCCTAAGGTGGTCCAAGAAAAAAATAAGCGGAAAAGCGCATACGATTGAAAATCATAAAGACTTTGTCCAGAGAAGGTTTCATCAAAGTAGTTTTTGTTGAGAAAAAGTTTTTTGAAGGTGAGTCCTACCACTGCATTGTTTCGCTGTGGGGAAAATACAAACCAACTGAATTTGCTCCATAAAGAGGTATAGTGTCTTCTTAGCACATGATTTTCAGTTTCTTTTGTTTGTACGCTATATTGTTTATTACATATCAAGGTGATAATAAATACAAGTGAAAATATAACAATGCCATTAGCTTAGATATGCCACAGTTGCATTGCTGACGCACACCGGAGCCGGCGGCGGCGGGTAAAACTACGCCACAAAAATCATCTGTTATTACGATATCATAACAGCTGTAAAACTGCATGTTACCAGACTGACAAATCCTACTTAAACCAAAAATCTGCCACCCGCAACCACCCAAATTAGGACGTCAAAAATAGCTTGGTACATTCCGTCGGTATATGGTCGCCGACGACGTACGGAAAGCGTGAATACACGCGCGGCGTCACATCATGCGCCGTCCCTTGCAGAATACATAGATGAACTTCGTATGGACGCGCTACAAAAGTCTACGCTCACGCCTCCTTTCTCCGGTTTACATCAACGTTGAGACTTACTTTGACGCCTGTTGATTCTAAGAACCCCATGGAATAAGTAACGCGATTCATTATTGGGGGAATTGTGGCAGATAAGCCGATGGGATTTTTATATTCTTACCTCTGTTTATTATCACTTTCATATGTAATAAACAATATAACGTATTAACAAAAGAAACTGAAAATCATGTAAAACGAATGCACTCTACGCCTTTTTCTTATGCAGTAAATTCAGTTTGTATTGTCCACACAGCAAAACACAGCAGGCATTGGTGGGATTGTACTTCAAAAATTTTTTTCTCGACTAAAACAAAAACTATACATCTTTTTCTTATGCAGCAAATTCAGTTTGTATTGTCCACACAGCAAAACACAGCAGGCATTGGTGGGATTGTACTTCAAAAATTTTTTTTCTCAACTAAAACAAAAACTACTTTGATAAAACTTTCTGTGGACAAAGTCATGATTCTCAATCGTATGCGCTTTTCCGCTTATTTTTTCTTGGACCACCTTAGGGTGCTACAGACGTCTCAACATAGGCCAATGTAGCCTTTTTGCCAAGTTCAGGATTTAATTTCAGAGCCTATGGGCCGTACACAGGCAAAGAAAAAAATGTAGCAGATAGCACGTTTTATGAACACTTTTATAGAAATAATTTCTACATTTGAACGATAGTTGTTTTTTGTAAAAAAATTCCTGAAAACAAGACAATTTACTCAAATTTACCTACACGCTAAGGAGTAAAAAATATAAAGCTCCTATAAGGAATTGCCCTATAATGAAATCACGATGCTCGAAAAACGCAAAAAAGCAAATGTTCAAAGAATGCCTGGAACGGTCGATTTATAGCGAATTTTTTTAGTATCTGGTTTTCCAACATTTCGTGAAGTTCAAATGGCGCTCTGCCCAAAAGTCTTTTGCCACTCCAATTATTTTGGGAAAATACTATATTACTAATGTCTCTATGTGTGCAATTTTCTCAGATTTTTTTAGAGAAATTGATTTTTGTCCAGCGCCCCGGCTGGGACAGTTGGCGTGGAATGACCCTATGTTACAAGCTGCCACCAGCGACGCCAGCGCGAAGTCGGCGACGGGATGACAGCAGGTTAGTTCGTTCCGTACGTAAGCAGAGACAGTGAAGAGATAAGAGACGTGGGAAAACAAAACAAAACAACTTTACTCTAAAGATATTGCGGCACAAGAACTCTAATACAGCACTTATTACAACTAACAAAATACATCAACACTAATACATACGATTAACAAAATACATATGAAATCAATAAATCAGCTTACAAGAGAGAAGGATTACTAACTACACAAGAACTAACAAACACTAAAACTATTGATGAGAAAGTCCGAAGGGATAAACAGGTGAAGGCATACGTGTGATGACCGGCAGCGTTGAGTCCACGACGATCGGATGCGAGAAGTCGTCGGAGTTCTGGCACGACTGCGATGTCGGTGGTGTTGCAACGCTGGTGTTTCCGGGAGGCTAGTGCTTGAAGGCGATCTCGGGCAGGTTGAGCTAACCCGAGAGGAAGCTCCGATGTCTACGATGCGGACGTTAATTTCTCGTCACAACTAAACGAACGGCTAAGTTTAGGTGGCCAGCCGATACAGAGCCACGCTAAAAACTTCCAGAAGGGATACTTGTTGATCTGCTTCTACACCATGTTGGTAAGCGACTAGACTGCTTAACAGGGCCAAATCCTGCGCTTAAATCATCCTCGTGTCCCCTCATCCTTTTCCTGGGGGAACAAGGGACCTCTACCTGGGTCCAATCATGCGCGTTTCATCGTTCGAAACTCCGCCCTAAAATTACACTGACCACACCTCCTTTTAATTAGGAGAGGGTCCTCAACTGAGCGAGGGTGACAATCTGTTGGGGTGCTGCCATACGGCTTGTCCACCAGAAGTTTTTCCCGTGGGAACGGTCAGTTTGCTTGGCTCTCAGCCGGAGCGTCTTGAAGTCAAAAGCTTGTTCGGAGTACCTCGCGGCCTTTGCAAGATCCTGCCGCCGCCGCCGTAGGTACAAAGGATCAATCGTCAGCGGCGACGTTCGAAGAAGGACACCCCATTCAGCACTTCCCGGCTCTTTTCAAGAGTACGCGGCTCCCGCCGGTCAGCGGGGAAGAGCGGCGCCCGTTAATTCGCCGTGACGCCGGGTCGCAAAAATCGCAGTCCGTGACACCCTATATGCATTAGCGATTTTCGCCTTGACCACAAAAGATGCCTACACATCTAACAAAAAATTGTGGCAGTTGTAACACCTACGATGTAGTCATATCTTGAAATGCGCATAGTGAGTACAGATGTTAAATTAAAAAAATATTCCACGTATTCAGCTTCGCCAGAGAGATATGCGAATCTTCACAAAGTATTCTCATTTACCTGGCACTACCAGAACAACGTTGATTTGGTATGGAGGATTTATAGAAGGATATTATTTGGCCGCGTCTACTGGAAGTACGATATTTGTAGGTTAACGAGATTCGTTAAGAATATTAGGGTGTGTCCAGATAAGATCGAACATGAGGTCCCGGTCACCATTCCCGATTCTGATGAAATTTACTGTAGGTCTAGGCATTATACCCAGAACAATGGCTTCGCAGTTAGTTTTGCGAAAAAAAATTTTGTTCGCCTGAAAAAAAATATACAAATTTTGGCCGCAAAAAACGCTTTTCCGCCAATTTCGCGATTTCTGAATTTTGAGCGCACCTAGGGAAAGAACGGTGCACTTCTTCGTCACAATATTTATTCCCCTTAAAGAACAAGTGAAATACAATCTTATGAGTCTATTATTTTCCTTGCTTGTCGAAGCACTTTTGAAGAAAAAAATCACAAACTTGGCAAATCGCACAAAATACCTGTATTTCAGGAATTTATTGCTGCAAGCAAGTTAAAGTGAGGATAATAAAAATCGGTACATATTAACTTTCATACTTTCGCTCTCTTTTAAAATAATTTGCGTGGTTTTGTCGCGCTCCGTTTTACTTCATAATTGGGCTGAAACGTACGTGATTTACAAAAAACGCCGAACTTTGAAAATTATTTTCTCAAAAAGGTCATTTTTAATTTTTTTTAAAATCCCTCTGATTGAAGTCAAGGACGTCATCTACCATTGTGCAGAAAAAAACGTTGAATTATTTTGGTTGCTAACAAGTTATAGTGCGTCAAATGTGATCATGCCAGCCTAGCGGCCGCGTCGTTCGTTATGGGCTGAAACTCGGATATAAGTTGCTAAAAATACTTGTACGTGACATAATCACAAATCAGCAGCTCCACACCAACAAGTGCGCAGCCCGGTGTCATGGTTCAGCATGCTTTGTCTTGGGATCAGCCGCTTGACAAACCCGCAGCAGCGTCCGCTCGATGCTGCGGGCGCTGACATTACATGAGTGCCGCTTCGACTGCGGATGAGCGCCGCTTGCGCGCCAAAGTACGCTCCGAGGACAAACGAGAGAAGGAATGCATCACTGTGAAAGTTAAAGGCCGTTAAGTGCCAACAAATGTCATAGTATGCAACAAAAACTCTGCCGGCAATTTCCCAGTGAGCACCTCCAGTAGTGCGCTCATGTGGTGCTTTCTCTCTTCTGAAGCCCTAAGGATAATTAGGTTCATTCTATGAGCAACATGTGACACAAAAGAAAGCCATTGACATCTAAAGAAAGCTGTCATACGTGCTTCCGATGGTCGAGCCACTCAAACTGCAGTTGTTCATCTCGTGCCAGAACACTTGTGTCAGTCGGCTGTGAAAATAAGTGTGTCCAAGTCCCTTTCTTCATTAAAGAACCGCTTTTAGAATACTGTATTGTTGTGCGTCCGCAGAAAGAATATTCAGTGCAAGTCGAGTGTTTATCACGATATTATGCGGCTTCGGGCATAACAGCAGGGAAAAAAAATACATCCGTGCTGTATTGAAGGCGCTCACTGGGAAATTGCCGGTAGAGTTTTCGTTGCATACTATGACATTTGTTGACACTTAACGGCCTTTAACTTTCACAGTGATGCATTCCTTCTGTCGTTTGTCCTCTTAGCGTAGTTTGGCGCGCAAGCGGGGCTCATCCGCAGTCGAAGCGGCACTCATGTAATGTGAGTGCCCGCAGCATCGAGCGGACGCTGCTGTGGGTTTGTCAAGCGGCTGATCCCAAGACAAAGCTCGCTGAACCATGACACCGGGCTGCGCATTTGTTGGTGTGGAGCTGCTGATTTGTGATTATGTCACGTACAAGTATTTTTAGCAACTTATATCCGAGTTTCAGCCCATAACGAACGACGCGGCCGCTAGGCTGGCATGGTCACATTTGACGCACTATAACTTGTTAGCAACCAAAATAATGCAACGTTTTTTTCTGCACAATGGTAGATGACGTCCTTGACTTCAATCAGAGGGATTTAAAAAAAAAATAAAAATGGCATTTTTGAGAAAATCATTTTCAAAGTTTCGCGTTTTTGGTGAATCACGTACGTTTCAGCCCAATTATGAAGTAAAACGGAGCGCGACAAAACCACGCAAATTATTTTAAAAGAGAGCGAAGGTATGAAAGTTAATATGTACCGATTTTTATTATCCTCACTTTAACTTGCTTGCAGCAATAAATTCCTGAAATACAGGTATTTTGTGCGATTTGCCAAGTTTGTGATTTTTTTCTTCAAAAGTGCTTCGACAAGCAAGGAAAATAATAGACTCATAAGATTGTATGTCACTTGTTCTTTAAGGGGAATAAATATTGTGACGAAGAAGTGCACCGTTCTTTCCCTAGGTGCGCTCAAAATTCAGAAATCGCGAAATTGGCGGAAAAGCGTTTTTTGCGGCCAAAATTTGTATATTTTTTTTCTGGCGAACAAAATTTTTTTTCGCAAAACTAACTGCGAAACCATTGTTCTGGGTATAATGCCTAGACCTACAGTAAATTTCATCAGAATCGGGAATGGTGACCGGGACCTCGTGTTCGATCTTATCTGGACACACCCATTACCGGATTACTCGTTTCGTCCCATTCGTTTTCTGTTCCTTCTTTTCTTCCCATTCTTCTTTTTTTCATACTATTATCATTATTATTATTAGTGTTCACTAAACAAGTGGCTTAGCTCCTCCTCGCAAGATACTCTTCATAACGGGCACATGATAAATCATTGTTCGGTGTACGACAGTCAGCACGCTCGTCGGAAGTTTCACCCAAACGTGTCCCACAGGGACACGCCATTATATTCAAGTTTTCGCCAAGAGTTCGCGAAGAACAAGAAAACACACGAACTGAAAATGTAGTGAACGTTAAGAGGACATCAACTGCATTATTTTTAAAAGATGTTACGTTCCTGGCATAAATCAAACGAGCTAAAAAATGTCTGCGCCCTTTTCTCCCCTCCATTATTCCCGGTTTTACGAGGATAGTTGCCTTCTCCGGTGGCGTCGCTGAAGAAAGAAAATCTACCTTGCTTACAAATTTATCAAACGAAATGCACGCTTTTAGTGGCACGGATAAAACACTGAATGTTCCTTGGTAATTTTCGGCCATTGCAAAATATCACTACATTTGTTGCTTCGGAGTATGGTGTTTTCACTAATGCTCGAGTTTTACGAGCAGAGCAGTATTAAGCTCGTGCACTGAGCAGAGCTATATTGCAACCCCTTCAGCGACGGTGTGTTAAGGTGCACAAATCAACTGTAGAGGGTTGCCACACACCACATGTTACTAAAACTGGCTTGGAACGCGGTGTGGACATTTGTGCACGCTTCCCGAGTAGACAAGCAGTGCTCTTTTATCTTCATTTGGCCGCGCCTTGCTGCAAAGGCTGCCTTTGCTGAAGAAAGTGCGATGTTCGACGAGCCGTCGGTGTGCCCTGTTACTGGAGCCACGAAAATTATGTTTGTTTGCTCGGAATGCATATACCCTATAACAAATTGTCCACGTATTTCGACCCTGACAGTTGATTATTTTCATACAAAACTATAACCTGTATAACTTCACGACAAATACATCTTTAGTTATACAATACTTAGCATTATCTACTGACTATAAAAAATTGGACATAATTCCACGTTCCTTTTTTTTTTTGCAACAGAATATAAGGTGCTTTGGGGTAAAGTTGGGCAAATTGGACATATTTACCGACATGCGATGATCATTCGCACTTGGATGGAATAATGTCAGAGTCGTCTTAAGAAGCGGGGCTTATTATTAGCCGCAGTAGGAAAGTAATACGGGGGCGTTATTCCAGAGAGAGAGACATGTTTTAATAAACAGCTGGAGATGTTAGCCTGGCTATTCGCTATTCCTTTTTTTATGAACAAACCTACATGAATGACTGTAGTAATGACGAATACTTTTGCGAGTTATACCATTAACAATCGTAGTGACGGCCGACAAAACACGTTCCTTTGACATAACACCGAAGGGAATATCACATGCTTTCGTCGATTTGACGTGTGTTCGAATAAAAGGAACTGGGCAATAAGGCAAAATGTAGATGATGCGGATCTCTGAAAGCGCACAATGGCGCCGTTCCAAATGGTGCAGGTCTTCTTGACAAGCACGACAACAGCGTCCAAGGCTAACGTGTCACATTTTAAGGGTTCATACAGCGCTGACAATAGAAGTAACCGCATGTCACCTATAAAGGTGGCAAAAACGGTATAACGAAACATCATCATAAGAGGACCCTTAACCTTAAGAAAATGTTTTATTATGACTGCATGATTGTGGACTTTAAACTAGAACAGCACATTTATATAAATGCTACCGCGTTACCAGTGTATACTGTAGTGGTCTGTCTCTCACGTCCTTTTTTCTTTGCCTAGTCTCCCTAATAATTTCATCCCTCGGTTGGGCATTCGGTTGAACGTTCTAGAAACCAGAAGTGACAAGTGCACTTCTTCATCCCATAATGGAGTATAATAAAAACACTGGGCCGGAAGCCTCCGAACAGGGACAGCAAGAGCTGTACAGGCGCAGGCAGCGTTGCAGCAAACACAGGCTGGGCAGCTCCAGCTCGTGCCTCCAGCAGAGCTGACGATGTGGCTGCAGTGCTGGGCATTCCTCTTCGCTACAGGAGAAACATCGAAAGAAGTTTAGGACATTTAGTTGCACGTATCCACCAAATAAGCGCTGGTTGAAGATGGCGTAATTTTATGAAAATTCCAGAAATGCAATGCCAAAAAGTGAACGCCGTTTTTAAAGGGGCACTAAAGAGAAAAGCGATTTTCCTGGCATTATTAGGTTACTATTTCATATTACCGAAACAACACGCTTGCCCCGAGAAGACGCTTTTTAAGTAAGAGAACACGCAAAAAGAAAATGCGGGTGGCGATGCCACCTTGCAGTTCCCGCACCAATTGTCATGACGTCATACATTTTGACTTCGTTTACTAGGGCATACGTAGTTCCCAATTGGTAAATATAAAGTACATTGTCCTTTGGGGGTTCTAGAAACTTAGCGTACGAACTTTAGTAATATTTCATTGAGCCAGTGTGCCCGAAACACGAATTAAACATTCTGAAATCTATGACGTCACGTGTGACGATTTCGGCGCTAAATTTAAAAATGATACTTTGACCTTGATTTTCTCTTCTGTTAATGAGCTTATGGTTGGGAAATTACCAACAATAGAGATTTAAAAGATACAATTTATCAATCTAAACTCATTCACTGTTTGACTTCAGTGTCCCTTCAATAGCAGAGCTAGCTGTCTAAGCTGACCATTAGTCCGTGCAGAGCGAACAGAAAGCTATCATGATGTTGAACCGGCACGCGCTCACTTTGTACGCCTCTACCTCTTCGTCCTCTTCTTCCTCTTCGCTCGCAGAACAAATGTGCCGATTCGTTCCACGTGGGATGCAATAACTTTGATGTGCGAGAGACCGAGTACAAAGAGATAGTAGATAGAAATAAATATAAAGAAAGCGAAAGAGTGAAATTCTTCACAAAAACATTTCTTGGAGAGGCGGGATTTGAACCCGCGTACTCGAGTTTCGAAGGCGAGCATCGTAATAACTCGGCTATCCAGGCACGCGACCAGAGAATAGTGCCACGCCCACTTCTTGTCTTGTTTTGATGTATTCGGGTTTGACCGGCAGGGACGGTTATCAACGCTCGACGCTGTCCGCGAAGTAGTGTTCTAGAAGCGTCGCGATTGTAGTAGATCGGTTTGTTAAAATTGCGCTCCGCACGCGAATGTTCCAGTTTTGTCTAGAGATAACGCCGCCACCAGCGATATCACTGGAAAGTTCGATAGCGCCTGTATAAAAGCCGACGCGCTTGATCGCTTGTCAGTTGATCGACGGACGACGCCCTGTTCGCCGCTATCACTGTACAGCGTGTATTGCTGTAGTTCTAGTTCTCAGTTTCTCGGCCACAAGTTCGGCCAAATAAACAGTTTCATCTCGGACGTGCTGACTGTTGTCTTCGTCGACGTCACGACCACGTGACATCTGGTGGAGGTGCTGCTTCATGATCCGGACGCCACCGCGGAGCGCTGACCCAAGCCCAAGCCGCGAAGAAGACGACTCTAAGGACAAACCGGATCCTCGAACCAGCCGCCGGCAGAAGGGACTACAACCAGAGTACGGGCTCCTTCCCGAAAACGCCAGGCAGCCGAAGACCGTCACATCGACCGCTGAGACGATGACTGACGCAGTTCCCCCTATGGCGATCGTGATGCAGCCACCCAGGGAGCCGCCGACGTTCCGTGGTTCGCCAGGTGAAGACCCCGAGACTTGGCTCGAGACCTTCGAAAGGGTCTCAACATTTAATAATTGGAACTGCGAGGACAAGCTGCGCCACGTATACTTCTACCTAGAAGACGCCGCGAGGACGTGGTTCGAGAACCGAGAATCCGCCCTACAAACATGGGATCTCTTTCGGACGACGTTCCTAAGCACGTTCACGAGCGTGGGCCGCAAGGAACGGGCCGCGGCTATGCTGGAGACCCGTGTGCAGCTACCCAACGAAAATATTGCCATCTACACGGAAGAGATGAATCGCCTGTTTCGACACGCCGACCCAAGTATGCCCGAAGAGAAGAAAGTGAGGTTTCTCATGCGGGGTGTCAAACAGGAACTCTTCGCTGGATTGATAAGGAACCCGCCGAAGACGGTCGCTGAATTTGCATCTGAGGCTTCCACGATCGAGAAAACGCTTGAGATGCGAACGCGGCAATACAACCGCAGCTTCTTGGCTACAAGCTACGCCGACGTTCAAGCCCTAGGACCTGCCGACCTGCGTGAGACGATTCGAGCAATCGTGCAAGAGGAGTTGCGAAAAATTCTACCTCCGTCGCAACCTCAAGTAGAGTCCATCGCCGACGTCGTGCGCCAGGAGATCCAGCATTCACTCGGTGCGCCTCAGCTAGCAGAGCCGCAGACGCAAGCTATGAGCTATGCTGCTGCAGCCCGCCGTCATGCTCCTCCTCCACGCCCACGCCAAGACGACACACCGCCGCAGTACCGTCGCCAGACGCCGCCAGCGACGCCCTATCGTCCACCTGTCGGCCAGACGCCGCCGCCGCCACCGACGCCCTACCGCCCACCTGTCGGCCAGCGCTACACCCCGAGGAAGACCGATGTCTGGCGTGCCCCTGACAACCGCCCGCTCTGCTACCACTGCGGGGAGGCCGGCCACACGTACCGCCGCTGCCAGTACCGTCAGATGGGGCTACGCGGATTCGCCGTCAACGCGCCGCGCCCGCAGCCAGGCGAAAGGCCTCGCGACATCGACGACTACCTCACAGGCACACAGTGGCAAGAACGACGACCTTCCCGCTCACCGTCGCCCGGCCGCTACATGTCACCGCACCGCCGGCAGTACACTGGCCCAAACCGGCGCCGGTCGCCTAGCCCGTATCCGGAAAACTAAGGGCAGCAACCGATGGAGGTGCGGTTGCTGAACGACGAAATGCTGAAGATCCTCCGCCGTCGACGACGACACCGCGACGAAGTTCCGAGGCCCCGCCGCACGCCGAACGACGTCGACGTCCCGAAGACGAAACTTTGCGACCGGAAGCAGACCTGACGACGCAACGCGGAAGCAGCGGTGCAAACCGACGTGCCGTGACCCGACGCCACGACGTAACCGCAACGCAGGACGGCGGACTAGCAACCTCGACGTTCTGATCGACGGCCACAACGTCACCGCTCTCGTCGATACTGGAGCCGACTATTCCGTCATCAGTGGGCCGTTCGCAGCAAAGTTGAAGAAAGTTAGGACTGCTTGGGAAGGCCCCGAGATCCGTACCGCTGGAGGCCATCTAATAACGCCGATTGGTGTCTGCACGGCGAGAGTCACTATCAACAACCGGACTTATCCTGCGAGCTTTGTAATCCTACAAAACTGCTCCAGGGATGTGATACTTGGAATGGACTTCCTAAGTGACCACGGCGCCGTCATCGACTTAAGAACCAAGTCGATAACCCTATCGTCGGAGAAAGCGACACCACCGGATACGAACCCATGTCAACATGTGTCAACATGCCCTGAACGTGCTCGAGGATCAAGTCACCATTCCTCCCAGATCCAGCATCATAATTCCCGTCGGCACCGAAACGGCTGAATGCATCGAAGGTGTCATCGAGAGCGATCAGGGTTTGCTGCTAGACCGTGACATTTGCGTCGCAAGAGGCATTGCTCGGCTGTATGAAGGGAAAGGAAGCGTGATGCTAACGAATTTCAGCCAGGAATACAGACACCTGAGCAGGGGCACGACGATTGCATACATCGAAGAAATCTTGGCCGTCAGCGATGCGTTTGCCTTTTCAGATTCTGACGAAGCTACGACGACGATCCCTGAGCCATCCTTCGACGTAAGCCCAAGTCTTCCCGCTCGCCAACAGCAACAGCTTCGACGCCTTCTGCAGGAATACAGGGACTGTTTCTCGTCGTCGTCGCGGGTCCGACAAACGCCCCTTGCTAAGCACCGCATCATAACAGAAGAAAATGCTCGACCACTCCGTCAGAGTCCCTACCGGGTTTCGACGCGGGAACGGGAGGCCGTTAAGAAACAAGTCGATGAAATGCTACGCGACGACATCATCCAGCCGTCCAACAGCCTGTGGGCGTCTCCCGTGGTGCTAGTGAAGAAGAAGGATGGGACCCTACGTTTCTGCGTCGATTATCGTCGCCTGAACAAAATCACAAAGAAGGACGTATACCCTCTCCCACGGATAGACGACACCCTGGATCGACTCCACAACGCGAATTACTTTTCGTCGATGGACCTCAAGACCGGCTACTGGCAAATTGAAGTCGACGAGAGAGACCGAGAAAAGACCGCCTTTATAACGCCGGACGGCCTGTTCGAGTTCAAGGTCATGCCCTTCGGTCTTTGCTCGGCACCTGCGACTTTCCAACGAGTCATGGATACTGTATTAGCTGGCTTGAAGTGGCAGACTTGCCTTGTTTACTTGGACGACGTCGTTGTGTATTCCTCGAACTTCGACGAACACCTCCAGCGACTTCCATCCGTACTTCAAGCAATCAAGAACTCCGGGCTCACCCTGAAGCCAGAAAAGTGCCGGTTCGCGTACGAGGAGCTCTTGTTTCTGGGTCACGTGATCAGCAAGACTGGAGTGCTCCCAGACCCGCAGAAAACAGCTTCCATCGCCGCTTTCCCGCCACCCACCGACAAGAAGGCCGTGCGCCGATTTCTCAGCTTGTGCGCCTATTACAGACGCTTTGTCAAAGACTTTTCACGGATCGCCGAGCCACTAACGCAGCTCACGAAGACCGACGTCGAATTCAGGTGGCAAACAGCGCAAGTCGAAGCATTTCATGAACTGAAACGACGCCTGCAGACACCTCCGATACTTGCGCATTTCGACGAATACGCCGATACGGAGATTCACACCGATGCAAGAAGCATAGGACACGGCGCCGTCCTTGTGCAGCGCGCGGGCGGACTGGAAAGGGTTATCAGTTACGCTAGCCGGTCGCTATCTAAAGCAGAGGTCGACTATTCCACAACAGAAAAGGAGTGCCTCGCCATCATCTGGGCTACGTCAAAGTTTCGCCCCTATCTCTACGGCAGGCCCTTCAAAGTTGTGAGTGACCATCACGCCTTGTGTTGGCTAGCTAACTTGAAGGACCCTTCAGGTCGCCTCGCACGGTGGAGCCTGAGACTTCAAGAATTTGACATTACTGTCGTGTACAAGTCCGGAAGGAAACACTCCGACGCCGACTGCTTGTCTCGTGCCCCCGTCGACCCACCAACGCCCGACGACCAGGATGATGACAGCTTCTTGGGAGCCATAAGTACCGAAGACTTCGCCGAACGACAGCGAGCCGACCCTGAACTGAAGGGTCTAGTGAAATACCTGGAGGGCAGTACCATCGTTGTCCCAAAAGTATTCAGGCGAGGATTGGCATCATTTGCTTTGAAAAACAACGTCCTCGTAAAGAAGAACTTCTCTCCGGCCCGAGCCAGCTACCTTATCGTTGTACCTTCGGGACTGCGACCAGAAATTTTGCATGCCCTGCACGACGACCCGACGGCTGGACACCTCGGCCTTTCCCGAACGCTCGCACGAGTACACGAAAAGTACTACTGGCCGCGCCTCGGCGCCGACGTCACTCGCTACGTAAGGACGTGCCGAGACTGTCAGCGACGGAAGACACCGCCCACAAGACCAGCAGGCTTCCTTCAGCCGATCGAGCCTCCTCGGCGACCATTCCAGCAGATCGGGATGGACCTCCTGGGGCCGTTCCCAACGTCGACTTGCGGAAATAAATGGATCGTCGTGGCTACCGACTACCTCACCCGCTACGCCGAAACAAAAGCCTTGCCCAAAGGCAGTGCCGCTGAGGTAGCCAAGTTCTTCGTTGAGAGCATCGTCCTTCGACACGGCGCCCCAAAGTTTCTCATCACCGACAGAGGTACGGCGTTCACGGCTGACCTAACTCAGGCGATCTTGGAATACAGCCACCCAAGCCATCGCCGCACCACCGCGTACCACCCACAGACCAACGGCCTCACCAAGCGTCTAAATAAGACCATCGCCGACATGCTGGCCATGTACGTCGATGTCGAACACAAGACGTGGGACGCCATCCTTCCGTACGTGACCTTCGCGTACAACACGGCCGTACAGGAAACGACGCAGATGACGCCATACAAGTTGGTCTACGGACGGAGCCCGGCAACGACGCTCGACGCCATGCTACCAAACATGACCGACGAGGAAAACATCGACGTGACCACCTACCTACAGCGCGCCGAAGAAGCACGATAGCTCGCCCGCCTACGGATCAAGAACCAGCAGACGACTGACAGCCGCCGCTACAACCTTCGACGACGCCACATGGAATACCAACCCGGTGACCGTGTATGGGTATGGACGCCAATACGCCGACGAGGACTTAGTGAGAAGCTTCTTCGACGATACTTCGGACCGTACAGGGTACTTCGACGCCTCGGCGCACTCGACTATGAGGTTGCCCCTGACGGCATTACGAACTCTCAGCGGCGCCGTGCGCGACCTGAAGTCGTCCATGTCGTGCGCCTTAAGCCGTTTTTCGCGCGTTAGCGAGCCTGGGGACTCTATTTTTTCCTTCGTTATTGTAATTTATTTGTGTATGCACTTGTTTTGTTTTGTTTTGTTTTTCTCTCTTCTATGTTCTTTCATAAGCATCGGGACGATGCTTTTTCAGAGGGGGGCAATGCCACGCCGGCTTCTTGTCTTGTTTTGATGTATTCGGGTTTGACCGGCAGGGACGGTTATCAACGCTCGACGCTGTCCGCGAAGTAGTGTTCTAGAAGCGTCGCGATTGTAGTTGATCGGTTTGTTAAGATTGCGCTCCGCACGCGAATGTTCCAGTTTTGTCTAGAGATAACGCCGCCACCAGCGATATCACTGGAAAGTTGGATAGCGCCTGTATAAAAGCCGACGCGCTTGATCGCTTGTCAGTTGATCGACGGACGACGCCCTGTTCGCCGCTATCACTGTACAGCGTGTATTGCTGTAGTTCTAGTTCTCAGTTTCTCGGCCACAGGTTCGGCCAAATAAACAGTTTCATCTCGGACGTGCTGACTGTTGTCTTCGTCGACGTCACGACCACGTGACAATAGCATAGCCTTCAATAGTAGAGTATAGCAAGGGGGTGGAAGAGGGAAGTCAGGGTAAGGAGCAGGGAGAGGAGAATGTGAGAGAGAAAAGCACAGCATAGAAAGAAATAGAGAGAAAGAAGGGAAGGAAGACACAAAGGGAATGGAAGAGAGAAAGCGAAAGAAAAGAATGAGAGAGAAAGAAAAGGAAAGCGAAAAATAGAAAGAGAGAGAAAAAGAAAGACAATAAAGAGAAAGGAAGATAGAAAGAGCCAGAAAGAGAAAGAAAGAACGAGAAGTAAGCGCACGCAAAAAAAAGATATAAAAAAATTGAGTCAAGAGAAAATATGGAATGAGAGGAAGAAAGAAAGATAGAATCAAAGAGAAATAAAGAAGGCTGCCCAGCTCCGCACTTCCTTCAGGCTTTGCACCACATGTGCGAAACTGCCCTAATATTTTTTTTTTCTTCCGTCATTGTGTAGGTTCGCTTTGTTTCCCAAACAACTAATCATCACTAGTAGGCTGTGGCCTCGCGCGACATTTTCTCCCCTCACGGCGCGCGATAATACCTCACTTGACTGTTGCGATATCGCCGAGAATGGATTCTACAGAAGTGACACTCGACATGGTTTCCCCCACGTGTCAAAGATATGGGCCCACTTTGCATGTTGATGAACTGCATTTGTACCTCGTGCGCCCTTTTGTCAGAGAAGACGGATATCTGTTTTCGCTTGCCCACCTTTATTTTTTTTTTCATTCGTAGTGCCTTTTAATCGTCGATACTTTCAGAGCGGACAGACAGAGTTCTGCTTGCCCTCCTGAAAACAATGTTCCCGTTTTCTGAATGTTTCCACATTTTAACCAGAAACTCGACGACATGTTAACTATTTACACCAACAGTTTTGATGTAGTAACCTTGCTTGTCTCTGATCTAACAAACGCATGTCGATGAATACATGCTCTGTTAAGCTGGTCGAGAAGAGTTCGCAAAATTTTTGAAGGGCCATAAAAAAAGGGGGGGGGGTGTTGAGAAAGTCTTTTTATTTGAGCCTAAGTAGTGCGCTCACCGCGTCAGAAATTGCATACAGAGGATGTCCTAGATAATTCGTCTGCTAAACGGTGAAACGAAAATGGCTCCTACGTGGACAAACAGAAGTAGCAACAAGTGAAAGTGTTTATAAACGCGAGGCCAAATTTGTTTCGTTGAGGAAATGTAGCGGGAATCGTCACGTAGAACAGCACACCACTTCGTAAACAGGCAATCTTCAAGTGTCGCACACTTATGTCCAATGTGTCTAATCTTTTTAATTAGCAATATCCTCTGCCTGATGAATGCGGTTAAAAGTCAAAAACACACAACTGCATAAGACAAAGCAAATATTTTGGACAAAGAAAAGAGACACACTCTCAACAACTATGCATGCCAGCACACCTGTGGAATCTCACACATGGAGCACTACCGCTATGGTACTCTTCCGAATACAAAGGGACCCGACGTTGTTCCAAAGGAAGCAAGATGTGTAGTGGAACGCTTCGGCTGTTGTAGGTGGCATGTATGTTCGCGATTTGCTGCATATATATTCGCGGTTTGTCGAGCTTGCTTATAGAGTATTGCAACTTCATACCAGAGCGGTAAATACGTATATTTCCATGAATTTGCGGTAAGTTGGCGCCCGTAGCAGGACCTAAACTACAAATCAATCTATTCATTTTGTTTATTTCCAAATGTAAGCATTAGGGGTGTGCGAATATCAAATTTTTCGAATACGAATCGAATACGAATATCCACCTTCGAATATCGAATCGAATATCGAATAGCAAAGGAAAAATGCCTCCACAGTAACAATATTTTATGTAACATGTAGCTATTTGAAAAAAAGAAACATTAACAGCCTGACTGGCAACACAACATACCCTGCTATCTCCAGAACACAATGTCCAGGTTAGCACAATACACATCACAACACAAGCAAATATCACGGCACAATGAAACTAATGATTACATGTTATCATGAAGAAATATGAGTTGCTCCACATGATCAGGCAGCAGGCGCTCCCGTGTAAGAGAGACACCCCCCCCCCCCCTGCCACTGAAAAGGCATGCTCGCTTGGAACAGAAGTGGCTGGTATAGTTACATGGGGCAAAGCTTTGCCAGACTGGGGTATCTGAAGGTGCCTACAGTCCGCCACCAGTCACGTGGGTCGCTGTCTTTCTTCAGAAGTGGTCCAGCATAGTGAACGAGTGGTAGTGCGGCACGTTACGGCCGCATAATATTCAAAATGTACGGTTACATGATCGCCAACAGCGCTGCACGTCGGAGATGCACCAGCAATAAATCATACGTATTGGGGCGCTCGTCGCAGGCAGATATCATGCCTCCGTGTACTTAGGATGTTTATCGCTCCTCTCAGCAACGTTTTTAGCGATACGAACGCAGCAGAAATGTGGAAGACGTGTTATTTTATGCATGATAATCGAATCGCATATTCGAATTTTTCGAATATTCGAAGTTATCGAATATTCGAAATTTTTCGAATACACGATTTTCGAATCGAATACGAATATTTCAAATGTAATATTCGACGAATATTCGAAACTTTCGAATATTCGCACACCCCTAGTAAGCATACAACACGTTATAGATCCCACAGCACTGTTCCCATCGCTCGAGCGATCAGATGAGATAAGCACAAGGGTTGTTCAAATGAAAAAGTGCGAAACGACACCGTGAGTATAAATGAAGAATTTATTCAAAGTATACGCAGTGCTCCTGATCCGAACGATCCTATTGATGAACGAGCCGAAGGATTCCTTGTTCCCAGAATTCCTGTCGCCGTGACGAGACCCCAGTCCACCACAGCGTCTTTGAGTTCGTCATCCTAGTTGAAAGCGCTTCCCTTTCAGGTGTTTTTTCAAGGGAGCAAACACGTTGAAATCCAAGGCGATGGATAATGGCCGGTTTAACACCTTCCGCTGTCAGAAATCGTTTGAAGCCCCGGTACTCCTCAACCCTCGAAAATTGCAATGTGAACACCATCCTGTCCTCACACGCACTGAAGCGTCAATTGAACGGCGCTCTTTATAAGAGCGCCGTTCTCTACTGCGCATGCGGGTGCCCCCGCAGGCGCCAATATACTGCACAGACTCCAATGTAAGCGGTCATGTCGTTACGACATTTTGTACATTTTCATTTGAACACCCCTTGTATTTGATTTTACAATTCTAACAACACTCTGAAAATTTCTTATAGACACAGGCGGGTGAAGCGCACAGTGGCAAAATTGTACCACTGGCTAAATGGCAATAGAATGTTCGCAAAAAAAAGATGATGTGCATATATGTGCATAGCTGGATAATGAGTTATTCCGTCTCTCACGATACGCTGTGTCCAGGTGTATGTTAACTACTACAGCTAGCCCAAAGGTTTAACCATGTTCCCGGACGTTAGTCGTCGGGATTTCGATGTACCAGCAGGCATCACGTAGGTGCATTCGCATCAAACGGTGTTGTAGCTGCTAAATATCAATAGACATTGTGCAAGTTCTCGTACATTAAGGTATAATAAACGTTGAAGTACTACTGGGAAGACACGTTTCACTTTCGCGTTATACCGATTCCTGTGACGGTGAGATCAACCACGTATTTTTTATGGAAAGGACCTATTTTGCGGAAAGTGTCTAATTGAGGAAGCAAGCATATGAGAGGGGGGAGGGAGGGAATCTCTTTTCCCACTGGCTACAGGTTTGATCGTGAGCTACCAGGCACGTCGGCTACACTGACGCCCGAAGGGTATCCTATGATCCGACGTGACAACGGTACTTATCTTATTGGAGCACAGATGTCAGTTTTATCGAATTGAATTGTACACTATGGTGCAATGATATGCGCATGAGAAGCGGTTTTCGCCTTCTTCCTCCGGGTTGAGCAATGGTTGACCATAGCTTGGCGAGCCAAAGATGTTTTATGTAATGTTTATTAGATTGTTACAAACACCGAAAGCGACCACTGCAACCATACGTGACGTTGCCGGGATATGAAACCATTATAGGGTCTTTCTCATAAGCAGTTTCAAGCAGTGGCGTAGCTCGGTGGATGAAAACTTCCCTGTCGTGCATAATGCCTTACTTAGACTGCGGCTCTAACCGTGACTTTCAACCTTTCCGTTCCTTTGATATTCCCTTACCGACAACGCTACCGACACCTGCCCCGAGTTTCTGCGACACAAGCTGCAAAACGCGATCGCGTAAAACTTTTTGTCTGTTATCGGCGTTCCTGGCTTGATACAAACTGTGAATCACCTGTTGCTCATAAACGCATTCCATGGACCGTCGTATACGGGCATGTGCCGCGCGTTGCTGAAGGAAAGGGTTTCGTGACGTGAGCGACAAATATCTCATGCTATTCATGCAAGGACCTGTTCGGCGTGGGAGGGCATACACTAATGCCCTCCCATGTAAATTTTGGTATGTGTCCTGTTAAGGAGACGACAACGAGAGAGCACAGATGTAGGCGGCTAGATAGATAGATAGATAGATAGATAGATAGATAGATAGATAGATAGATAGATAGATAGATAGATAGATAGATAGATAGATAGATAGATAGATAGATAGATAGATAGATAGATAGATAGATAGATAGATAGATAGATAGATAGATAGATAGAAATGGTCAATGTGCCTATTTTTCGCTAAGAAATTATTGGCATTTAAGACGCCATATTTTACCTTGCTAAGGTCGCGGACCTATTTTTAAATATTTGTCACATCTTCAGCAGGTTCCTATTCGAGCGCCATTTGACAAAATATACTAAAATTTGTTTCAGGGTGTTACTACAGATGTAAGGTGCCTGAACTGTAAGGTGCCCTTGTGCCTGAATATGAACTGATTGGGTATTACACGCCAAAGCGGTTCATATTTGTTTACCCGTTTTCGAAATATTCATTCAACTAAATACAAATGTTATGAATATTCAACTTCTTAACGCAGCAGTGAGTCTGAGCAGTCGTGTAAATATTTTCTTTTGTTTTTTTTCTAATTAGAGCTTATAGTCCACACTTATTGGGAAACCCGTTATTACGGTATTGTCGTTCAGGGTACGCCATCTCTCATATATAGTCTGCAAGAACATAACTTTATCTGGGCTAGATGCGGATGAAAGGAGGCAAGCAGACTCAGGTGCGTCGATCGATTCGTAGATAGTGGGCCCTTTTTCCCGTCCAGGCTCCACTGAGCAAATAAATGACCGGTATGCCTCGGGTTTTAGGTTTTCTTAACGTAACCAGTTTTTATCCATAATTATGCCATTATGAAGGTCACGTAGTCGCATCTGACGTGCGCTTTTACCAGTAGATGAAGATGACGGTCATGAACCGCTAAATATTACATCAAAATAAGGTGTCAGTTCGCATTAGCGCCGAAAGTTCGCATAGTTGAGATAAAATATTCAGCCAATATATTGTTTACTGCGCATTACCTAAAAATGCCTTTCAAGATGCCTTGAGAAAATAACCGTTACAGCATTGAACATTTCTATAAAAGCTCTAGTATTTGGTGTTTATTCCGTATTGCCCAGATAATAGGTGTCTTATGCAAGTGAAAAAAATCCGGCAGATCCCACGCACTGTGGGAATCGATGTAATGCGAAGCAGCCAGCAAACAGTTGCATTTTGTAGCCAAACGAAATCATTCGTGTCATGGCATCTAGTTCACCATATATCGCATGTTTGCCATACACGCGTGCATGCACAATGTGGTATATACCATGCCAATGAAACGTATATTCTGGTATATAACTGCATGACCGGTCATTTATGTTCATTACGCTCTCCTGTCATGTCATACCAATTTTGGTATATATCCAGTTATCTAAACGGCCGGAAGCGCACCATAACAGTGTCATGTAAATCATACCTTATTTGACATGCATAACATAATTCGCATGTTAGGACCTGTCATTTATGTTCGTCATACAGTCACATCGCACAATACCAATTTTGGTGTATATCAAACGAGCGAAATGGCCGTGAGTCCACCATAAGCGTGGCATGTAAATCATGCCATACAGGACACACATGTCATGGCTTTGATGTTAGCACCTGTCATATATGTGCGTCATACATTCGCGTCACGCAATGCCAATTTTGGTGTATATCAAGCTAGCGAAACGGCCGCGATCGGACAATGAGCGTGGCATGTAAATCATGCCGTAAATGATATGCATATCATAATTTTCAAGTTGCCACCTGTCATATATGTTTGTCATACAGTCACGTTGCGCAATACCAATTTTGGTGTATATCAAGCGAGCGAAACGGCCGCGAGCGCATCATGAGCGTGGCATGTAAATCATGTCGCACATGACTTGCCTGTCACGATTTTCATGGTACCACCTCTCATTGACGTTCGTCATACAGGCGCTCGCGCAATACCAATTTTGGCGTATATCAAGCTAGTGAAAAGTCCGCGAATGCACCATGAGCGTGGCATGTAAATCATGACATGCATGTCATGGTTTTCACGTTACCACCTGTTATTCATGTTCTTGATATAGTAACATCGCGCAATACGAATTTTGGTGTAATCAACCTAGCGAAACGGGCGCGAGTGCGTCATGAGCGTGGCATGTAAATTATGTCGTGCATGACACGCGTGTCATGATTTTCATGTTATGACCTCTAATTTACGTTCGTCATACAGTCACGTCGCGCAATACCAATTTTGGTGTATATCAAGCCAGCGAAACGGCCGCGAATGCACCACGAGCGTGACATGTAAATCATGACATACACGACATGCATGTCATGGTTTTCATGTTACTACCTCTAATTTACGTTCTTCATACAGGCACGTCGTGCAATACCAATTTCGGTGTATATGAAGCCCGCGAAACGGCCGCGAATGCACCATGAGCGTGGCACTTAAATCATGACATACATGACATGCACTTCATGGTTTTCATGCTACCACCTGTTATTCATGTTCTTCATACAGTCACATCACGCAATACCAATTTTGGTGTATATCAACCTAGCGAAACGGCCGCGAGTGCGTCATGAGCGTGGCATGTAAATCATGACGTGCATGACACGCGTGTCATGATTTTCATGTTACCACATGTCAGTTATGTTCGTCATGTCCAAATGTATCGTCATACCAGTTTTCGTATATATTCAATCATTTAAACGGCCGCGAGCGCCCCGACACCATGTCATGTAAATCATGCCGCACATGAGATGCGTGTCGTGATTTGCACGTTAGGAGCTGTCATTATGTTCGCCATGAACTCTTCTCACGTCATACCAGTTTTGGTATATATGAAATTAACGGAATGGGCGCAAGAGCCCCAAGGCCGTGGAATGTAAATCATGCTGTTCATGACATGCGTGTCAGGATTTTCATGTTATGACCTGTCATTTATGTTCGCAATACGGTCATGTTATTCCATACCAATTTTGGTATACAGCCGATTAACGAAACGGCCCGGAGAGCACAAAGTCGTAGGCGGCTAGATAGATAGATAGATACGCTAAAACTCGCAGAAGATCGCTAAGAAATGTTTCGCATTTAAAAGAAAGTGCTAGTTAGGTTCATCACTGGCAGGTAAGCGCGAAAAAGCGAAGTGAATTTTACGCGTGAGCCTAGGTAGACCAACCAAGACCGCAATAATGTGGAAGAGGCAAGGAAGATGGCATACACCAGAGAGAGACAAAAAAAAAAAAAGTAATAGCAGGAACGTCAACCACGCTGTACCTGATTAGCTACCCTCAACTGGGGAGAGGGAAGATTGCAAGAAACGAATAAGTCATTATCGAACGAAAGAGAGAAGAGGTAACAACGGTGCAAACAAGAACGCTTGGAGCACATTTTCAGGCAGTTACTGTTTTCGGATGTCTGAGAAATAACGCAAACGTCCTGTTTCCCTGCGTTTGTAGCAGATAAACTGAACTGTACTGCTTCCGAAGGTATGCTCGGACTGGTTGTAAATGTCGAAAACTTGTAATGCGCTTTGACCTGACTGATTTTACATTCTCTTGGGCCTGCGTATGGCGCTCGTTTGCGCCTTCCCAACAGCGATAGCCTACGAGCGTTCCTTATAGAAATATCCAAAATCAGACGCAATATATACACGCTAAACATCGGTCTGGCTCTCTGTAAGTGCATTAGTGGTGGTGGCGCCAAAGGAAAGTTCGGCGATGAACTGTTGTAAAGAACCCGGTGATAATACACAGACCGGCATCGGCATTCCTAGATGTACACTGGTGAAGCGAGAGTCATTGTAACTCTCTGACAATGTCAGTGACCTCTCTAGCCATCCATTGCCGTCTTTTGCGGGCGACATATAGTGCCAGAAGTCGCGTGTAGTCAAGTAATATTGCACGTCAGAAGCGTAAAATTGCACCACGCGTCACACTATGTGATTTGCGCAACTAATGGGATGGTTAAAGGTCTGTCCATTACAAAGCACTCAGACATAAATAATCATCAGCAACAGCATCAACAAAGTGTGCAGTTGCGTGCAATTCCGTACGGATGCGTAGTGGGTACTTGGCTGCTTCCGAGTATGATGAAGGAGTGGGCGCTTCTCAACTGTACTGGCAGTACATTCGTAATCAGGTTCTGGTTAAGTGCTGGCTATATCGATGACATCAGACGAAATATATCCGGTTCCCTCGCTATAATTAGCACTTTAAACGGGACTTGATTAAGAGGGTGTGCATTCTAGGAGAGCTTTCAAACCTTCTATGTGTCGCGCACGGACGTTCCTTTGCCCACGGCACGGCTGAGTTTTACTCTTAGAAGGGAAGCCTGGCAAGCGAATGAGAAGATCATGCGAAGAGGGCCCGATCACGCTATCGCGTTCTGCTCTTGAAGGCGAAGCTTAAACGTCGTCAAGCTTTTTAAGTACGCTGCATTTTTTCCAATATATTCGAAATGTCAAACTAGATCTAGAGAGGTGGAGAGCTGCATGTTGCTGATATTATCGATCACGATGCTGTCGGGTTACGAGCCTGAGTTGAAGGACCCCAGCTGTACCGACTTGAGCTTGCTTTCTCTCCTGCTGCCGATTCCTATGACCACAACGAGGCTTGCCGTCAATTCAGTGTGACTATTCATTTCAGACAAGCCGTAATTATCGCATCACAGCACACGTCTGCAGTAATCTTTCAATGTAGGGTCTTGGCAAAACCTATTTCAAGCCATGCAGAAATGCACATAAGTCGTTGCGCACCTGGTCATCCGGCAACTTGTGACTGGACTGCGATGGACCATATCTCCAGACGGATGTGCCGCAAGCGTGCCTCCGGCTTAACGACCTGATCAATTTGCGTTGTTTGAGCATTTTTCATTTATTGTTATATCACCACTAAGTTGCGCTGTTACCCCGCCAAGGTGGTGTACTGTTTATGGCGTTCAAGTGGTGACCCGAAGGTCACGGGATCGAATCTCGGCTGCGGCGGCTGCATTTTCTATAGAGGCGAAAATGTTTGAGGCCCGTCTACTTAGATTTAGGTGGACGTTAAAGAACCCCAGGTGGTCGAAAATTCCGGAGCCCTCCACTACAGCGTCCCTCATGAGCCTATCGTGCTCTTGGGATGTTGAGCTCCAGATAATAATAATAAATATATTAGTTGCGCTCTCAAAAAGGAAGGAAAAAAATCACAGGTTGCCTTGTACATTCATGTAAGACGACTCGAAGGTGAAATCTATCTTCATTTTATTCTCACTCGAGCCATTAAGGAGCCTGCATAAACGGCCGGCCATGTAGGCTCCCTTGATGTATTTATCCTGCCCCGCCACCCTCCGAAAGCCTGTGTACCTAGGGTGATTTTACACTGCCTCCAGGATCGGAGGAATCTCACCTGGTTTTGCACTGCCTCTGTGATCAGCCCAATTATTTATAGATACCAGTTTTGACCAAGCTGCGATGTCATGTGATGACGGTGCAGGCTTATGCGACAGGAGCGAAGGAACTAGACGGCTGAACGAAAATCAACGCCAGCAGGCAACATAGGCCGTGGCTTCACATGCCATTGCGAAGCGGTACTTTATTTTCTTCTCTTGAGATAGCGCGCTCTCCGACTTTGTTCGGCGCCCAAAGGAGGGCGCTACAATGGCAGTTACGTCACGTGACATCACGGCAGGGTTTGTGACGTCATGATAGCGTCACCAATTTTGTACGATCTGTGGCGTACTGGTCACGTCATATGGTGACGTCATCACGTGACGATGATTTTATGCACTACTTGTCCCCGACGTCACAGGATGCGAGCCGCCGATGAAGGTCAAATTTCATGCTTATGAGGCTTGAGCCTTAATATTGACTTGGTTTCGACCACAGTATCGGAGGTGAATGCCGGCTAGCTTAGTAAGCGTACAGGTTTTTTGCCACCTAGCCGTTCAAGTGAAACGCTTAGCTAAGAATGATGCGTACGATCACTCCGGTAAACCTCAACTGCCACGCACAACGTGATAGCATTGTAGCTTTGGGCTGCTCAAGTTATCTAAACTCAGTAAAAAATGCAAGACGACACGTTTCACCTTCTATACCTTGTCAATAGAAGTGAAAGATTGTAGTTCTGCTATAAAACAAGAAAATGAAAACAATTTCTTGATGATTGCATTTCATTCTAAGTGGTTTGTGCCGTCTTTGTACATAAAGCATTGCACTCCATACAAGCGCTACAACAGCGTTTAGTACTGCCACAAAATGAAGAAGGCCATCGTATGATCCCAAGTGGTCCCTCCAGTAACCTGCAAAATATCAAATTAATGCGATAATTATCGGGTATAAAAATTGTATGGTTCTGAGTCTGGAGTTGCGAAAGCGTTTTGATCGATGAATACCGAGCTACCTTGAATACGCGTGGTCCTTAATGCTTCCT